>NW_022279837.1:0-67334 GCF_009193385.2 Nasonia vitripennis
AACAGAAAACAATTTAGAATTTTCCAAGAAATATTGATGAACGATTCCATGAATATTTCAGTAAATCTTTCGTGAAAGATTTAGAAATAATTCTGTGCAATATTCCGCGCAAATATGAGTGGAAGATTCCATGAATAATTCAAGAAATATCAAAAAACATTTAAGAATTTTCAAAGAAATATTAATGGCAGATTCATGAATATTTCAATAAATATTCCGGCGGTAGATTTTTTAATAATTCCATGCAATATTCCGCGCAATATGAGTGGAAGGTTCCATGAATAATTCAAGAAATATCAAAAAACATTTTAGAATTTTCCAAGAAATATTAATGGCAGATTTCATGAATATTTCAATAAATATTCCGGCGGAAGATTTTTGATATAATTCTGTGCAATATTCCGCGCAAAATGAGTGGAAATTCCATGAATAATTCAAGAAATATCAAAAAATTTTTAGAATTTTCCAAGAAATATTAATGCCAGATTTCATGAATATTTCAATAAATATTCCGGCGGAAGATTTTTGATAATTATATGCAATATTCCGCGTAAAATGAGTGGCCAATTCCATGAATAATTCAAGGAATATAAAGAAAAAATTTAGAATTTCCAAGAAATATTGATGAACGATTCTATGAAATTTCAGTAAATCTTTCAGTGAAGATTTGTAGAAATAATTCTGTGCAATATTCCGCGTAAAATGAGTGTAAATTTCCATGAATAATTCAAGAAATATCAAAAAAACATTTTAGAATTTTCCAAGAAATATTAATGGCAGATTCCATGAATATTTCAATAAATATTCCGGCGGAAGATTTTTGATAATTATATGCAATATTCCGCGTAAAATGAGTGGAATTCCATGAATAATTCAAGAAATATAACAAAAAAAATTTAGAATTTTCCAAGAAATATTATGAAAGATTCTATGAAAATTTCAGTAAATATTTCAGTGAAAGATTTTAGAAATAATTCTGTGCAATATTCCGCGTAAAATGAGTGTAAATTTCCATGAATAATTCAAGAAATATCAAAAAACATTTTAGAATTTTCCAAGAAATATTAATGGCAGATTCCATGAATATTTCAATAAATATTTCGGCGGTAGATTTTTTAATAATTCTATGCAATATTCCGCGCAATATGAGTGGAAGGTTCCATGAATAATTCAAGAAATATAACAAAAAACATTTAGAATTTTCCAAGAAATATTGATGAACGATTCCATGAATATTTCAGTAAATCTTTCGTGAAAAGATTTAGAAATAATTCTATGCAATATTCCGCGCAATATGAGTGGAAGATTCCATGAATAATTCAAGAAATATCAAAAAAACATTTAAGAATTTTCCAAAAAATATTAATGGCAGATTCCAATGAATATTTCAATAAATATTCCGGCGGTAAGATTTATTAAATAATTCCATACAATATTCCGCGCAATATGAGTGGAAAATTCCATGAATAATTCAAGAAATATCAAAAAACATTTAAGAATTTTCCAAGAAATATTAATGGCGATCCATGATATTTGAATAAATATTCCGGCGGTAGATTTTTTAATAATTCCATCAATATTCCGCGCAATATGAGTGGAAGGTTCCATGAATAATTCAAGAAATATCAAAAAACATTTTAGAATTTTCCAAGAAATATTATAGCAGATTTCATGAATATTTCGATAAATATTCCGGTGAAGATTTTTGATATAATTATATGCAATATACGCGTCAAATATGAGTGGAAGGTTCTATGAATAAATCAAGAAATATCAAAAAAACATTTTAGAATTTTAAAAAATATTAATGGCAGATTCCATGAATATTTCAATAAATATTCCCGGCGGTAAGATTTCTTTAATAATTCTGTGCAATATTCCGCGTAAATGAGTGCAATTCCATGAATAATTCAAGAATATACAGAAAAAATTTAAGTATTTTCCAAAAATATGAACGATTCTATGAAAATTTCAGTAAATCTTTCAGTGAAAGATTGTAGAAATAATTCTGTGCAATATTCCGCGTAAATGAGTGGAAATTCCCATGAATAATTCAAGAAATATCAAAAAACATTTAGAATTTTCCAAGAAATATTAATGGCAGATTCCATGAATATTTCAATAAATATTCCTGCGGTAGATTTCTTTAATAATTCCTATGCAATATTCCGCGCAATATGAGTGGAAGGTTCCATGAATAATTCAAGAAATATCAAAAAAACATTTTAGAATTTTAAAAAAATATTAATGGCAGATTCCATGAATATTTCAATAAATATTCCGGCGGTAGATTTCTTTAATAATTCTATGCAATATTCCGCGCAATATGAGTGGAAGGTTCCATGAATAATTCAAGAAATATCAAAAAACATTTAGAATTTTCCAAAAATATTAATGGCAGATTCCATGAATATTTCAATAAATATTCCGGCGGTAGATTTCTTTAATAATTCTATGCAATATTCCGCGCAATATGAGTAGAAGGTTCCATGAATAAATCAAGAAATATCAAAAAAACATTTTAGAATTTTCCAAGAAATATTAATGGCAGATTCCATGAATATTTCAATAAATATTCCGGCGGTAGATTTCTTTAATAATTCTATGCAATATTCCGCGTAATATGAGTTGAAAATTCCATGAATAATTCAAGAAATATCAAAAACACATTTAGAAATTTTTCAAAAAAATATTAATGGCAGATTTCATGAATATTTCATAAATATTCCGGCGGAAGATTTTTGAAATAATTTATGCAATATTCCGCGCAAATGAGTGGAAAATTCCATGAATAATTCAAGAAAATCAAAAAACATTTTAGAATTTTCCAAGAAATATTAATGCCAGATTTCATGAATATTTCAATAAATATTCCGGCGGAAGATTTTGATAATTATATGCAATATTCCGCGTAAAATGAGTGGCCAATTCCATGAATAATTCAAGGAATATAACAGAAAAAATTTAGAATTTTCCAAGAAATATTGATGAACGATTCTATGAAATTTCAGTAAATCTTTCAGTGAAAGATTGTAGAACTAATTCTGTGCAATATTCCGCGTAAAATGAGTGTAAATTTCCATGAATAATTCAAGAAATATCAAAAAAACATTTTAGAATTTTCCAAGAAATATTAATGCCAGATTTCATGAATATTTCAATAAATATTCCGGTGAAAGATTTTAGAAATAATTCTATGCAATATTCCGCGTAAAATGAGTGGAAAATTCCATGAATAATTCAAGGAATATAAAAAAATATTTAGAATTTTCCAAGAAATATTAATGAAAGATTCCATCAAAATTTCATAAATCTTTCAGTGAAAGATTTTAGAAATAATTCTGTGCATATTCGCGTAAAATGAGTGGAAAATTCATGAATAATTCAAGAAATATCAAAAAGCATTTTAGAATTTTCAAGAAATATTAATGGCAGATTTCATGAAAATTTCAATAAATATTCCGGCGGAAGATTTTGATATAATTCTGTGCAATATTCCGCGCAAAATGAGTGGAAAATTCCATGAATAATTCAAGAAACATCAAAAAACATTTTAGAATTTTCCAAGAAATATTAATGCCAGATTTCATGAATATTTCAATAAAATATTCGCGGCGGAAGATTTTTTTGATAATTATATGCAATATTCCGCCGTAAAATGAGTGGCCAATTCCATGAATAATTCAAGGAATATAACAGAAAAAATTTAGAAATTTTCCAAGAAATATTGATGAAGATTCCATCAAATTTCAGTAAATCTTTCAGTGAAAGATTTTAGAAATAATTCTGTGCTATATCCGCGTAAAATGAGTGGAAAATTCCATGAATAATCAAGAAATATCAAAACACATTTAAGAATTTTCCAAGAAATATTAATGGCAGATTCCATGAACTTTCAATAAATATTCCGGCGGTAGATTCTTTAATAATTCTATGCAATATTCCGCGCAATATGAGTGGAAGTTCCATGAATAATTCAAGAAATATCAAAAAAGCATTTTAGAATTTTCCAAGAAATATTAATGGCAGATTTCATGAATATTTCAATAAATATTCCGGCGGAAGATTTTTGATATAATTCTGTGCAATATTCCGCGCAAAATGAGTGGAAAATTCCATGAATAATTCAAGAAACATCAAAAAACATTTTAGAATTTTCCAAGAAATATTAATGCCAGATTTCATGAATATTTCAATAAATATTCCGGCGGAAGATTTTTGATAATTATATGCAATATTCCGCGTAAATGAGTGGCAAATTCCATGAAAAATTCAAGGAATATAACAGAAAAAATTTAGAATTTTCCAAGAAATATTGATGAACGATTCCATCAAGATTTCAGTAAATCTTTCAGTGAAAGATTTTAGAAATAATTCTGTGCAATATTCCGCGTAAAATGAGTGGAAAATTCCATGAATAATTCAAGAAATAGCAAAAACACATTTAAGAATTTTCAAGAAATATTGATGAGCGATTCCATGAATATTTCAGTAAATCTTTCGGGTGAAAGATTTTAGAAATAATTCTATGCAATATTCCGCGCAATATGAGTGGAAGGTTCCATGAATAATTCAAGAAATATCAAAAAAACATAATAGAATTTTCCAAGAAATATTAATGGCAGATTTCATGAATATTTCAATAAATATTCCGGCGGAAGATTTTTGATATAATTCTGTGCAATATTCCGCGTAAAATGAGTGGAAAATTCCATGAATAATTCAAGGAATATAACAGAAATAATTTAGAATTTTCCAAGAAATATTGATGAAAGATTCCATCAAAATTTCAGTAAATCTTTCAGTGAAAGATTTTAGAATAATTCTGTGCTATATTCCGCGTAAAATGAGTGGAAAATTCCATGAATAATTCAAGAAATATCAAAAAAGCATTTTAGAATTTTCCAAGAAATATTAATGGCAGATTTCATGAAATTTCAATAAATATTCGGCGGAAGATTTTTGATATAATTCTTGCAATATTCCGCGCAAAATGAGTGGAAAATTCCATGAATAATTCAAGAAACATCAAAAAACATTTTAGAATTTTCCAAGAAATATTAATGCCAGATTTCATGAATATTTCAATAAATATTCCGGCGGAAGATTTTTGATAATTATATGCAATATTCCGCGTAAAATGAGTGGCCAATTCCATGAATAATTCAAGGAATATAACAGAAAAAATTTAGAATTTTCCAAGAAATATTGATGAAAGATTCCATCAAAATTTCAGTAAATCTTTCAGTGAAAGATTTTAGAAATAATTCTGTGCTATATTCCGCGTAAAATGAGTGGAAAATTCCATGAATAATTCAAGAAATATCAAAAACACATATAAGAATTTTCCAAGAAATATTAATGGCAGATTCCATGAACATTTCAATAAATATTCCGGCGGTAGATTTCTTTAATAATTCTATGCAATATTCCGCGCAATATGAGTGGAAGGTTCCATGAATAATTCAAGGAATATAACAGAAAAAATTTAGAATTTTCCAAGAAATATTGATGAACGATTCCATGAATATTTCAGTAAATCTTTCGGTGAAAGATTTTAGAAATAATTCTGTTCAATATTCCGCGCAATATGAGTGGAAGATTCCATGAATAATTCAAGAAATATCAAAAAAACATTTAAGAATTTTTCAAATAATATTAATGGCAGATTCCATGAATATTTCAATAAATATTCCGGCGGTAGATTTATTTAATAATTCCATGCAATATTCCGCGCAATATGAGTGGAAGGTTCCATGAATAATTCAAGAAATATCAAAAAAGCATTTTAGAATTTTCCAAGAAATATTAATGGCAGATTTCATGAATATTTCAATAAATATTCCGGCGGAAGATTTTTGATATAATTCTGTGCAATATTCCGCGCAAAATGAGTGGAAAATTCCATGAATAATTCAAGAAACATCAAAAAACATTTTAGAATTTTCCAAGAAATATTAATGCCAGATTTCATGAATATTTCAATAAATATTCCGGCGGAAGATTTTTGATAATTATATGCAATATTCCGCGTAAAATGAGTGGCCAATTCCATGAATAATTCAAGGAATATAACAGAAAAAATTTAGAATTTTCCAAGAAATATTGATGAACGATTCTATGAAAATTTCAGTAAATCTTTCAGTGAAAGATTGTAGAAATAATTCTGTGCAATATTCCGCGTAAAATGAGTGTAAATTTCCATGAATAATTCAAGAAATATCAAAAAAACATTTTAGAATTTTCCAAGAAATATTAATGGCAGATTCCATGAATATTTCAATAAATATTTCGGCGGTAGATTTCTTTAATAATTCTATGCAATATTCCGCGCAATATGAGTGGAAGGTTCCATGAATAATTCAAGGAATATAACAGAAAAAATTTATAATTTTCCAAGAAATATTGATGAACGATTCCATGAATATTTCAGTAAATCTTTCGGTGAAAGATTTTAGAAATAATTCTGTTCAATATTCCGCGCAATATGAGTGGAAGATTCCATGAATAATTCAAGAAATATCAAAAAAACATTTAAGAATTTTTCAAATAATATTAATGGCAGATTCCATGAATATTTCAATAAATATTCCGGCGGTAGATTTATTTAATAATTCCATACAATATTCCGCGCAATATGAGTGGAAAATTCCATGAATAATTCAAGAAATATCAAAAAACATTTTAGAATTTTCCAAGAAATATTAATGGCAGATTCCATGAATATTTGAATAAATATTCCGGCGGTAGATTTCTTTAATAATTCCATGCAATATTCCGCGCAATATGAGTGGAAGGTTCCATGAATAATTCAAGAAATATCAAAAAAACATTTTAGAATTTTCCAAGAAATATTAGTAGCAGATTTCATGAATATTTCGATAAATATTCCGGTGGAAGATTTTTGATATAATTATATGCAATATTACGCGTAAAATGAGTGGAAGGTTCTATGAATAATTCAAGAAATATCAAAAAAACATTTAAGAATTTTTAAAAAAATATTAATGGCAGATTCCATGAATATTTCAATAAATATTCCGGCGGTAGATTTCTTTAATAATTCTGTGCAATATTCCGCGTAAAATGAGTGGCCAATTCCATGAATAATTCAAGGAATATAACAGAAAAAATTTAGTATTTTCCTAGAAATATTGATGAACGATTCTATGAAAATTTCAGTAAATCTTTCAGTGAAAGATTGTAGAAATAATTCTGTGCAATATTCCGCGTAAAATGAGTGGAAAATTCCATGAATAATTCAAGAAATATCAAAAACACATTTAAGTATTTTCCAAGAAATATTAATGGCAGATTCCATGAATATTTCAATAAATATTCCTGCGGTAGATTTCTTTAATAATTCCATGCAATATTCCGCGCAATATGAGTGGAAGGTTCCATGAATAATTCAAGAAATATCAAAAAACATTTTAGAATTTTTAAAAAAATATTAATGGCAGATTCCATGAATATTTCAATAAATATTCCGGCGGTAGATTTCTTTAATAATTCTATGCAATATTCCGCGCAATATGAGTAGAAGGTCCCATGAATAAATCAAGAAATATCAAAAAAACATTTTAGAATTTTCCAAGAAATATTAATGGCAGATTCCATGAATATTTCAATAAATATTCCGGCGGTAGATTTCTTTAATAATTCTATGCAATATTCCGCGCAATATGAGTAGAAGGTTCCATGAATAAATCAAGAAATATCAAAAAAACATTTTAGAATTTTCCAAGAAATATTAATGGCAGATTCCATGAATATTTCAATAAATATTCCGGCGGTAGATTTCTTTAATAATTCTATGCAATATTCCGCGTAAAATGAGTTGAAAATTCCATGAATAATTCAAGAAATATCAAAAACACATTTAAGAATTTTTCAAAAAATATTAATGGCAGATTTCATGAATATTTCAATAAATATTCCGGCGGAAGATTTTTGAAATAATTATATGCAATATTCCGCGCAAAATGAGTGGAAAATTCCATGAATAATTCAAGAAACATCAAAAAACATTTTAGAATTTTCCAAGAAATATTAATGCCAGATTTCATGAATATTTCAATAAATATTCCGGCGGAAGATTTTTGATAATTATATGCAATATTCCGCGTAAAATGAGTGGCCAATTCCATGAATAATTCAAGGAATATAACAGAAAAAATTTAGAATTTTCCAAGAAATATTGATGAACGATTCTATGAAAGTTTCAGTAAATCTTTCAGTGAAAGATTGTAGAACTAATTCTGTGCAATATTCCGCGTAAAATGAGTGTAAATTTCCATGAATAATTCAAGAAATATCAAAAAAACATTTTAGAATTTTCCAAGAAATATTAATGCCAGATTTCATGAATATTTCAATAAATATTCCGCGGTAGATTTCTTTAATAATTCTATGCAATATTCCGCGCAATATGAGTAGAAGGTTCCATGAATAAATCAAGAAATATCAAAAAACATTTTAGAATTTTCCAAGAAATATTAATGGCAGATTCCATGAATATTTCAATAAATATTCCGGCGGTAGATTTCTTTAATAATTCTATGCAATATTCCGCGTAAAATGAGTTGAAAATTCCATGAATAATTCAAGAAATATCAAAAACACATTTAAGAATTTTTCAAAAAATATTAATGGCAGATTTCATGAATATTTCAATAAATATTCCGGCGGAAGATTTTTGAAATAATTATATGCAATATTCCGCGCAAAATGAGTGGAAAATTCCATGAATAATTCAAGAAACATCAAAAAACATTTTAGAATTTTCCAAGAAATATTAATGCCAGATTTCATGAATATTTCAATAAATATTCCGGCGGAAGATTTTTGATAATTATATGCAATATTCCGCGTAAAATGAGTGGCCAATTCCATGAATAATTCAAGGAATATAACAGAAAAAATTTAGAATTTTCCAAGAAATATTGATGAACGATTCTATGAAAATTTCAGTAAATCTTTCAGTGAAAGATTGTAGAAATAATTCTGTGCAATATTCCGCGTAAAATGAGTGTAAATTTCCATGAATAATTCAAGAAATATCAAAAAAACATTTTAGAATTTTCCAAGAAATATTAATGGCAGATTCCATGAACATTTCAATAAATATTCCGGCGGTAGATTTCTTTAATAATTCTATGCAATATTCCGCGCAATATGAGTGGAAGGTTCCATGAATAATTCAAGAAATATCAAAAAAGCGTTTAGAATTTTCCAAGAAATATTAATGGCAGATTTCATGAATATTTCAATAAATATTCCGGCGGAAGATTTTTGATATAATTCTGTGCAATATTCCGCGCAAAATGAGTGGAAAATTCCATGAATAATTCAAGAAACATCAAAAAACATTTTAGAATTTTCCAAGAAATATTAATGCCAGATTTCATGAATATTTCAATAAATATTCCGGCGGAAGATTTTTGATAATTATATGCAATATTCCGCGTAAAATGAGTGGCAAATTCCATGAAAAATTCAAGGAATATAACAGAAAAAATTTAGAATTTTCCAAGAAATATTGATGAACGATTCCATCAAAATTTCAGTAAATCTTTCAGTGAAAGATTTTAGAAATAATTCTGTGCAATATTCCGCGTAAAATGAGTGGAAAATTCCATGAATAATTCAAGAAATAGCAAAAACACATTTAAGAATTTTCCAAGAAATATTGATGAGCGATTCCATGAATATTTCAGTAAATCTTTCGGTGAAAGATTTTAGAAATAATTCTATGCAATATTCCGCGCAATATGAGTGGAAGGTTCCATGAATAATTCAAGAAATATCAAAAAAACATAATAGAATTTTCCAAGAAATATTAATGGCAGATTCCATGAACATTTCAATAAATATTTCGGCGGTAGATTTCTTTTATAATTCTATGCAATATTCCGCGCAATATGAGTAGAGGGTTCCATGAATAATCAAGAAATATCAAAAAAACATTTTAGAATTTTCCAAGAAATATTAATGGCAGATTCCATGAATATTTCAATAAATATTCCGGCGGTAGATTTCTTTAATAATTCTATGCAATATTCCGCGCATATGAGTGAAGGTTCCATGAATAAATCAAGAAATATCAAAAAACATTTTAGAATTTTCCAAGAAATATTAATGCAGATTTCATGAATATTTCAATAAATATTCCGGTGAAAGATTTTAGAAATAATTCTATGCAATATTCCGCGTAAAATGAGTGGAAATTCCATGAATAATTCAAGAAATATCAAAAAAACATTTAAGAATTTTTCAAAAATATTAATTGCAGATTCCATGAACATTTCAATAAATATTTCGGCGGTAGATTTCTTTATAATTCTATGCAATATTCCGCGCAATATGAGTAAGGTTCCATGAATAAATCAAGAAATATCAAAAAAACATTTTAGAATTTTCCAAGAAATATTAATGGCAGATTCCATGAATATTTCAATAAATATTCCGGCGGTAGATTTCTTTAATAATTCTATGCAATATTCCGCGCATTATGAGTAGAAGTTCCATGAATAATCAAGAAATATCAAAAAAACATTTAGAATTTTCCAAGAAATATTAATGCCAGATTCATGAATATTTCAATAAATATTCCGGTGAAAGATTTTAGAAATAATTCTATGCAATATTCCGCGTAAAATGAGTGGAAAATTCCATGAATAATTCAAGAAATATCAAAAAAACATTTAAGAATTTTTCAAAAAATATTAATGGCAGATTCCATGAACATTTCAATAAATATTTCGGCGGTAGATTTCTTTTATAATTCTATGCAATATTCCGCGCAATATGAGTAGAGGGTTCCATGAATAAATCAAGAAATATCAAAAAAACATTTTAGAATTTTCCAAGAAATATTAATGGCAGATTCCATGAATATTTCAATAAATATTCCGGCGGTAGATTTCTTTAATAATTCTATGCAATATTCCGCGCATTATGAGTAGAAGGTTCCATGAATAAATCAAGAAATATCAAAAAAACATTTTAGAATTTTCCAAGAAATATTAATGCCAGATTTCATGAATATTTCAATAAATATTCCGGTGAAAGATTTTAGAAATAATTCTATGCAATATTCCGCGTAAAATGAGTGGAAATTCCATGAATAATTCAAGGAATATAACAGAAATAATTTAGAATTTTCCAAGAAATATTGATGAAGATTCCATCAAAATTTCAGTAAATCTTTCAGTGAAAGATTTTAGAAATAATTCTGTGCTATATTCCGCGTAAAATGAGTGGAAAATTCCATGAATAATTCAAGAAATATCAAAAAAGCATTTTAGAATTTTCCAAGAAATATTAATGGCAGATTTCATGAAAATTTCAATAAATATTCCGGCGGAAGATTTTTGATATAATTCTGTGCAATATTCCGCGCAAAATGAGTGGAAAATTCCATGAATAATTCAAGAAACATCAAAAAACATTTTAGAATTTTCCAAGAAATATTAATGCAGATTTCATGAATATTTCAATAAATATTCCGGCGGAAGATTTTTGATAATTATATGCAATATTCCGCGTAAAATGAGTGGCCAATTCCATGAATAATTCAAGGAATATAACAGAAAAAATTTAGAATTTTCCAAGAAATATTGATGAAAGATTCCATCAAAATTTCAGTAAATCTTTCAGTGAAAGATTTTAGAAATAATTCTGTGCTATATTCCGCGTAAAATGAGTGGAAATTCCATGAATAATTCAAGAAATATCAAAAACACATTTAAGAATTTTCCAAGAAATATTAATGGCAGATTCCATGAACATTTCAATAAATATTCCGGCGGTAGATTTCTTTAATAATTCTATGCAATATTCCGCGCAATATGAGTGGAAGGTTCCATGAATAATTCAAGAAATATCAAAAAAGCATTTTAGAATTTTCCAAGAAATATTAATGGCAGATTTCATGAATATTTCAATAAATATTCCGGCGGAAGATTTTTGATATAATTCTGTGCAATATTCCGCGTAAAATGAGTGAAAATTCCATGAATAATTCAAGAAACATCAAAAAACATTTTAGAATTTTCCAAGAAATATTAATGCCAGATTTCATGAATATTTCAATAAATATTCCGGCGGAAGATTTTTGATAATTATATGCAATATTCCGCGTAAAATGAGTGGCAAATTCCATGAAAAATTCAAGGAATATAACAGAAAAAATTTAGAATTTTCCAAGAAATATTGATGAACGATTCCATCAAAATTTCAGTAAATCTTTCAGTGAAAGATTTTAGAAATAATTCTGTGCAATATTCCGCGTAAAATGAGTGGAAAATTCCATGAATAATTCAAGAAATAGCAAAAACACATTTAAGAATTTTCCAAGAAATATTGATGAGCGATTCCATGAATATTTCAGTAAATCTTTCGGTGAAAGATTTTAGAAATAATTCTATGCAATATTCCGCGCAATATGAGTGGAAGGTTCCATGAATAATTCAAGAAATATCAAAAAAACATAATAGAATTTTCCAAGAAATATTAATGGCAGATTTCATGAATATTTCAATAAATATTCCGGCGGAAGATTTTTGATATAATTCTGTGCAATATTCCGCGTAAAATGAGTGGAAAATTCCATGAATAATTCAAGGAATATAACAGAAATAATTTAGAATTTTCCAAGAAATATTGATGAAAGATTCCATCAAAATTTCAGTAAATCTTTCAGTGAAAGATTTTAGAAATAATTCTGTGCTATATTCCGCGTAAAATGAGTGGAAAATTCCATGAATAATTCAAGAAATATCAAAAAAGCATTTTAGAATTTTCCAAGAAATATTAATGGCAGATTTCATGAAAATTTCAATAAATATTCCGGCGGAAGATTTTTGATATAATTCTGTGCAATATTCCGCGCAAAATGAGTGGAAAATTCCATGAATAATTCAAGAAACATCAAAAAACATTTTAGAATTTTCCAAGAAATATTAATGCCAGATTTCATGAATATTTCAATAAATATTCCGGCGGAAGATTTTTGATAATTATATGCAATATTCCGCGTAAAATGAGTGGCCAATTCCATGAATAATTCAAGGAATATAACAGAAAAAATTTAGAATTTTCCAAGAAATATTGATGAAAGATTCCATCAAAATTTCAGTAAATCTTTCAGTGAAAGATTTTAGAAATAATTCTGTGCTATATTCCGCGTAAAATGAGTGGAAAATTCCATGAATAATTCAAGAAATATCAAAAACACATATAAGAATTTTCCAAGAAATATTAATGGCAGATTCCATGAACATTTCAATAAATATTCCGGCGGTAGATTTCTTTAATAATTCTATGCAATATTCCGCGCAATATGAGTGGAAGGTTCCATGAATAATTCAAGAAATATCAAAAAAGCATTTTAGAATTTTCCAAGAAATATTAATGGCAGATTTCATGAATATTTCAATAAATATTCCGGCGGAAGATTTTTGATATAATTCTGTGCAATATTCCGCGCAAAATGAGTGGAAAATTCCATGAATAATTCAAGAAACATCAAAAAACATTTTAGAATTTTCCAAGAAATATTAATGCCAGATTTCATGAATATTTCAATAAATATTCCGGCGGAAGATTTTTGATAATTATATGCAATATTCCGCGTAAAATGAGTGGCCAATTCCATGAATAATTCAAGGAATATAACAGAAAAAATTTAGAATTTTCCAAGAAATATTGATGAACGATTCTATGAAAATTTCAGTAAATCTTTCAGTGAAAGATTGTAGAAATAATTCTGTGCAATATTCCGCGTAAAATGAGTGTAAATTTCCATGAATAATTCAAGAAATATCAAAAAAACATTTTAGAATTTTCCAAGAAATATTAATGGCAGATTCCATGAACATTTCAATAAATATTCCGGCGGTAGATTTCTTTAATAATTCTATGCAATATTCCGCGCAATATGAGTGGAAGGTTCCATGAATAATTCAAGAAATATCAAAAAAGCGTTTAGAATTTTCCAAGAAATATTAATGGCAGATTTCATGAATATTTCAATAAATATTCCGGCGGAAGATTTTTGATATAATTCTGTGCAATATTCCGCGCAAAATGAGTGGAAAATTCCATGAATAATTCAAGAAACATCAAAAAACATTTTAGAATTTTCCAAGAAATATTAATGCCAGATTTATTGAATATTTCAATAAATATTCCGGCGGAAGATTTTTGATAATTATATGCAATATTCCGCGTAAAATGAGTGGCAAATTCCATGAAAAATTCAAGGAATATAACAGAAAAAATTTAGAATTTTCCAAGAAATATTGATGAACGATTCCATCAAAATTTCAGTAAATCTTTCAGTGAAAGATTTTAGAAATAATTCTGTGCAATATTCCGCGTAAAATGAGTGGAAAATTCCATGAATAATTCAAGAAATAGCAAAAACACATTTAAGAATTTTCCAAGAAATATTGATGAGCGATTCCATGAATATTTCAGTAAATCTTTCGGTGAAAGATTTTAGAAATAATTCTATGCAATATTCCGCGCAATATGAGTGGAAGGTTCCATGAATAATTCAAGAAATATCAAAAAAACATAATAGAATTTTCCAAGAAATATTAATGGCAGATTCCATGAACATTTCAATAAATATTTCGGCGGTAGATTTCTTTTATAATTCTATGCAATATTCCGCGCAATATGAGTAGAGGGTTCCATGAATAAATCAAGAAATATCAAAAAAACATTTTAGAATTTTCCAAGAAATATTAATGGCAGATTCCATGAATATTTCAATAAATATTCCGGCGGTAGATTTCTTTAATAATTCTATGCAATATTCCGCGCATTATGAGTAGAAGGTTCCATGAATAAATCAAGAAATATCAAAAAAACATTTTAGAATTTTCCAAGAAATATTAATGCCAGATTTCATGAATATTTCAATAAATATTCCGGTGAAAGATTTTAGAAATAATTCTATGCAATATTCCGCGTAAAATGAGTGGAAAATTCCATGAATAATTCAAGAAATATCAAAAAAACATTTAAGAATTTTTCAAAAAATATTAATTGCAGATTCCATGAACATTTCAATAAATATTTCGGCGGTAGATTTCTTTTATAATTCTATGCAATATTCCGCGCAATATGAGTAGAGGGTTCCATGAATAAATCAAGAAATATCAAAAAAACATTTTAGAATTTTCCAAGAAATATTAATGGCAGATTCCATGAATATTTCAATAAATATTCCGGCGGTAGATTTCTTTAATAATTCTATGCAATATTCCGCGCATTATGAGTAGAAGGTTCCATGAATAAATCAAGAAATATCAAAAAAACATTTTAGAATTTTCCAAGAAATATTAATGCCAGATTTCATGAATATTTCAATAAATATTCCGGTGAAAGATTTTAGAAATAATTCTATGCAATATTCCGCGTAAAATGAGTGGAAAATTCCATGAATAATTCAAGAAATATCAAAAAAACATTTAAGAATTTTTCAAAAAATATTAATGGCAGATTCCATGAACATTTCAATAAATATTTCGGCGGTAGATTTCTTTTATAATTCTATGCAATATTCCGCGCAATATGAGTAGAGGGTTCCATGAATAAATCAAGAAATATCAAAAAAACATTTTAGAATTTTCCAAGAAATATTAATGGCAGATTCCATGAATATTTCAATAAATATTCCGGCGGTAGATTTCTTTAATAATTCTATGCAATATTCCGCGCATTATGAGTAGAAGGTTCCATGAATAAATCAAGAAATATCAAAAAAACATTTTAGAATTTTCCAAGAAATATTAATGCCAGATTTCATGAATATTTCAATAAATATTCCGGTGAAAGATTTTAGAAATAATTCTATGCAATATTCCGCGTAAAATGAGTGGAAAATTCCATGAATAATTCAAGGAATATAACAGAAATAATTTAGAATTTTCCAAGAAATATTGATGAAAGATTCCATCAAAATTTCAGTAAATCTTTCAGTGAAAGATTTTAGAAATAATTCTGTGCTATATTCCGCGTAAAATGAGTGGAAAATTCCATGAATAATTCAAGAAATATCAAAAAAGCATTTTAGAATTTTCCAAGAAATATTAATGGCAGATTTCATGAAAATTTCAATAAATATTCCGGCGGAAGATTTTTGATATAATTCTGTGCAATATTCCGCGCAAAATGAGTGGAAAATTCCATGAATAATTCAAGAAACATCAAAAAACATTTTAGAATTTTCCAAGAAATATTAATGCCAGATTTCATGAATATTTCAATAAATATTCCGGCGGAAGATTTTTGATAATTATATGCAATATTCCGCGTAAAATGAGTGGCCAATTCCATGAATAATTCAAGGAATATAACAGAAAAAATTTAGAATTTTCCAAGAAATATTGATGAAAGATTCCATCAAAATTTCAGTAAATCTTTCAGTGAAAGATTTTAGAAATAATTCTGTGCTATATTCCGCGTAAAATGAGTGGAAAATTCCATGAATAATTCAAGAAATATCAAAAACACATTTAAGAATTTTCCAAGAAATATTAATGGCAGATTCCATGAACATTTCAATAAATATTCCGGCGGTAGATTTCTTTAATAATTCTATGCAATATTCCGCGCAATATGAGTGGAAGGTTCCATGAATAATTCAAGAAATATCAAAAAAGCATTTTAGAATTTTCCAAGAAATATTAATGGCAGATTTCATGAATATTTCAATAAATATTCCGGCGGAAGATTTTTGATATAATTCTGTGCAATATTCCGCGCAAAATGAGTGGAAAATTCCATGAATAATTCAAGAAACATCAAAAAACATTTTAGAATTTTCCAAGAAATATTAATGCCAGATTTCATGAATATTTCAATAAATATTCCGGCGGAAGATTTTTGATAATTATATGCAATATTCCGCGTAAAATGAGTGGCAAATTCCATGAAAAATTCAAGGAATATAACAGAAAAAATTTAGAATTTTCCAAGAAATATTGATGAACGATTCCATCAAAATTTCAGTAAATCTTTCAGTGAAAGATTTTAGAAATAATTCTGTGCAATATTCCGCGTAAAATGAGTGGAAAATTCCATGAATAATTCAAGAAATAGCAAAAACACATTTAAGAATTTTCCAAGAAATATTGATGAGCGATTCCATGAATATTTCAGTAAATCTTTCGGTGAAAGATTTTAGAAATAATTCTATGCAATATTCCGCGCAATATGAGTGGAAGGTTCCATGAATAATTCAAGAAATATCAAAAAAACATAATAGAATTTTCCAAGAAATATTAATGGCAGATTTCATGAATATTTCAATAAATATTCCGGCGGAAGATTTTTGATATAATTCTGTGCAATATTCCGCGTAAAATGAGTGGAAAATTCCATGAATAATTCAAGGAATATAACAGAAATAATTTAGAATTTTCCAAGAAATATTGATGAAAGATTCCATCAAAATTTCAGTAAATCTTTCAGTGAAAGATTTTAGAAATAATTCTGTGCTATATTCCGCGTAAAATGAGTGGAAAATTCCATGAATAATTCAAGAAATATCAAAAAAGCATTTTAGAATTTTCCAAGAAATATTAATGGCAGATTTCATGAAAATTTCAATAAATATTCCGGCGGAAGATTTTTGATATAATTCTGTGCAATATTCCGCGCAAAATGAGTGGAAAATTCCATGAATAATTCAAGAAACATCAAAAAACATTTTAGAATTTTCCAAGAAATATTAATGCCAGATTTCATGAATATTTCAATAAATATTCCGGCGGAAGATTTTTGATAATTATATGCAATATTCCGCGTAAAATGAGTGGCCAATTCCATGAATAATTCAAGGAATATAACAGAAAAAATTTAGAATTTTCCAAGAAATATTGATGAAAGATTCCATCAAAATTTCAGTAAATCTTTCAGTGAAAGATTTTAGAAATAATTCTGTGCTATATTCCGCGTAAAATGAGTGGAAATTCCATGAATAATTCAAGAAATATCAAAAACACATTTAAGAATTTTCCAAGAAATATTAATGGCAGATTCCATGAACATTTCAATAAATATTCCGGCGGTAGATTTCTTTAATAATTCTATGCAATATTCCGCGCAATATGAGTGGAAGGTTCCATGAATAATTCAAGAAATATCAAAAAAGCATTTTAGAATTTTCCAAGAAATATTAATGGCAGATTTCATGAATATTTCAATAAATATTCCGGCGGAAGATTTTTGATATAATTCTGTGCAATATTCCGCGCAAAATGAGTGGAAAATTCCATGAATAATTCAAGAAACATCAAAAAACATTTTAGAATTTTCCAAGAAATATTAATGCCAGATTTCATGAATATTTCAATAAATATTCCGGCGGAAGATTTTTGATAATTATATGCAATATTCCGCGTAAAATGAGTGGCCAATTCCATGAATAATTCAAGGAATATAACAGAAAAAATTTAGAATTTTCCAAGAAATATTGATGAACGATTCTATGAAAATTTCAGTAAATCTTTCAGTGAAAGATTGTAGAAATAATTCTGTGCAATATTCCGCGTAAAATGAGTTGTAAATTCCATGAATAATTCAAGAAATATCAAAAAAACATTTTAGAATTTTCCAAGAAATATTAATGGCAGATTCCATGAATATTTCAATAAATATTCCGGCGGTAGATTTCTTTAATAATTCTATGCAATATTCCGCGCAATATGAGTGGAAGGTTCCATGAATAATTCAAGAAATATCAAAAAAGCATTTTAGAATTTTCCAAGAAATATTAATGGCAGATTTCATGAATATTTCAATAAATATTCCGGCGGAAGATTTTTGATATAATTCTGTGCAATATTCCGCGCAAAATGAGTGGAAAATTCCATGAATAATTCAAGAAACATCAAAAAACATTTTAGAATTTTCCAAGAAATATTAATGCCAGATTTATGAATATTTCAATAAATATTCCGGCGGAAGATTTTTGATAATTATATGCAATATTCCGCGTAAAATGAGTGGCCAATTCCATGAATAATTCAAGGAATATAACAGAAAAAATTTAGAATTTTCCAAGAAATATTGATGAACGATTCTATGAAATTTCAGTAAATCTTTCAGTGAAAGATTGTAGAAATAATTCTGTGCAATATTCCGCGTAAAATGAGTGGAAATTCCATGAATAATTCAAGAAATATCAAAAAAACATTTAAGAATTTTTCAAAAATATTAATGGCAGATTCCATGAACATTTCATAAATATTTCGGCGGTAGATTTCTTTTATAATTCTATGCAATATTCCGCGCAATATGAGTGAGGGTTCCATGAATAAATCAAGAAATATCAAAAAAACATTTAGAATTTTCCAAGAAATATTAATGGCAGATTCCATGAATATTTCAATAAATATTCCGGCGGTAGATTTCTTTAATAATTCTATGCAATATTCCGCGCATTATGAGTAGAAGTTCCATGAATAATCAAGAAATATCAAAAAACATTTTAGAATTTTCCAAGAAATATTAATGCCAGATTTCATGAATATTTCAATAAATATTCCGGCGGAAGATTTTTGATAATTATATGCAATATTCCGCGTAAAATGAGTGGCAATTCCATGAAAAATTCAAGGAATATAACAGAAAAAATTTAGAATTTTCCAAGAAATATTGATGAACGATTCATCAAAATTTCAGTAAATCTTTCAGTGAAAGATTTTAGAAATAATTCTGTGCAATATTCCGCGTAAAATGAGTGGAAATTCCATGAATAATTCAAGAATAGCAAAAAACATTTAAGAATTTTCCAAGAAATATTGATGAGCGATTCCATGAATATTTCAGTAAATCTTTCGGTGAAAGATTTTAGAAATATTCTATGCAATATTCCGCGCAATATGAGTGGAAGGTTCCATGAATAATTCAAGAAATATCAAAAAAACATTTAGAATTTTCCAAGAAATATTAATGGCAGATTCATGAATATTTCAATAAATATTCCGGCGGAAGATTTTTGATATAATTCTGTGCAATATTCCGCGTAAAATGAGTGGAAAATTCCATGAATAATTCAAGGAATATAACAGAAATAATTTAGAATTTTCCAAGAAATATTGATGAAAGATTCCATCAAAATTTCAGTAAATCTTTCAGTGAAAGATTTTAGAAATAATTCTGTGCTATATTCCGCGTAAAATGAGTGGAAAATTCCATGAATAATTCAAGAAATATCAAAAAAGCATTTTAGAATTTTCCAAGAAATATTAATGCAGATTTCATGAAAATTCAATAAATATTCCGGCGGAAGATTTTTGATATAATTCTGTGCAATATTCGCGCAAAATGAGTGGAAAATTCCATGAATAATTCAAGAAAATCAAAAACATTTTAGATTTTCCAAGAAATATTAATGCAGATTCCATGAATATTTCAATAAATATTCCGGCGGAAGATTTTTGATAATTTATGCAATATTCCGCGTAAAATGAGTGGCCAATTCCATGAATAATTCAAGGAATATAACAGAAAAAATTTAGAATTTTCCAAGAAATATTGATGAACGATTCTATGAAAAATTTCAGTAAATCTTTCAGTGAAAGATTGTAGAAATAATTCTGTGCAATATTCCGCGTAAATGAGTGGAAATTCCATGAATAATTCAAGAAATATCAAAAAACATTTAAGATTTTCCAAGAAATATTAATGGCAGATTCCATGAATATTTCAATAAATATTTCCGGCGGTAGATTTCTTTAATCATTCTATGCAATATTCCGCGCAATATGAGTGGAAGGTTCCATGAATAATTCAAGAAATATCAAAAAAACATTTTAGAATTTTCCAAGAAATATTAATAGGCAGATTCCATGAATATTTCAATAAATATTCCGGCGGAGATTTTTGAAATAATTATATGCAATATTCCGCGTAAAATGAGTTGAAATTCCATGAATAATTCAAGAAATATCAAAACACATTTAGAATTTTTCAAAAAATATTAATGGCAGATTTCATGAATATTTCAATAAATATTCCGGCGGAAGATTTTTGATAATTATATGCAATATTCCGCGCAAAATGAGTGGAAAATTCCATGAATAATTCAAGAAACATCAAAAAACATTTTAGAATTTTCCAAGAAATATTAATGCCAGATTTCATGAATATTTCAATAAATATTCCGGCGGAAGATTTTTTGATAATTATATGCAATATTCCGCGTAAAATGAGTGGCCAATTCCATGAATAATTCAAGGAATATAACAGAAAAAATTTAGAATTTTCCAAGAAATATTGATGAACGATTCTATGAAAATTTCAGTAAATCTTTCAGTGAAAGATTGTAGAAATAATTCTGTGCAATATTCCGCGTAAAATGAGTGGAAATTCCATGAATAATTCAAGAAATATCAAAAAAAACATTTAAGAATTTTTCAAAAAATATTAATGGCAGATTCCATGAAATTTCAATAAATATTTCGGCGGTAGATTTCTTTTATAATTCTATGCAATATTCCGCGCAATATGAGTAGAGGTTCCATGAATAAATCAGAAATATCAAAAAACATTTTAGAATTTTCCAAGAAATATTAATGGCAGATTCCATGAATATTTCAATAAATATTCCGGCGGTAGATTTCTTTAATAATTCTATGCAATATTCCGCGCATTATGAGTAGAAGGTTCCATGAATAAATCAAGAAATATCAAAAAAAACATTTTAGAATTTTCCAAGAAATATTAATGCCAGATTTCATGAATATTTCAATAAATATTCCGGTGAAAGATTTTAGAAATAATTCTATGCAATATTCCGCGTAAAATGAGTGGAAAATTCCATGAATAATTCAAGGAATATAACAGAAATAATTTAGAATTTTCCAAGAAATATTGATGAAAGATTCCATCAAAATTTCAGTAAATCTTTCAGTGAAAGATTTTAGAAATAATTCTGTGCTATATTCCGCGTAAATGAGTGGAAATTCCATGAATAATTCAAGAAATATCAAAAAAGCATTTTAGAATTTTCCAAGAAATATTAATGGCAGATTTTCATGAAATTTCAATAAATATTCCGGCGGAAGATTTTTGATATAATTCTGTGCAATATTCCGCGCAAAATGAGTGGAAAATTCCATGAATAATTCAAGAAACATCAAAAAACATTTTAGAATTTTCCAAGAAATATTAATGCCAGATTTCATGAATATTTCAATAAATATTCCGGCGGAAGATTTTTGATAATTATATGCAATATTCCGCGTAAAATGAGTGGCCAATTCCATGAATAATTCAAGGAATATAACAGAAAAAATTTAGAATTTTCCAAGAAATATTGATGAAAGATTCCATCAAATTTCAGTAAATCTTTCAGTGAAAGATTTTAGAAATAATTCTGTGCTATATTCCGCGTAAAATGAGTGGAAATTCCATGAATAATTCAAGAAATATCAAAAACACATTTAGAATTTTCCAAGAAATATTAATGGCAGATTCCATGAAATTTCAATAAATATTCCGGCGGTAGATTTCTTTAATAATTCTATGCAATATTCCGCGCAATATGAGTGGAAGGTTCCATGAATAATTCAAGAAATATCAAAAAAGCATTTTTAGAATTTTCCAAGAAATATTAATGGCAGATTTCATGAATATTTCAATAAATTATTCCGGCGGAAGATTTTTTGATATAATTCTGTGCAATATTCCGCGCAAATGAGTGGAAAATTCCATGAATAATTCAAGAAACATCAAAAAACATTTTAGAATTTTCCAAGAAATATTAATGCCAGATTTCATGAATATTTCAATAAATATTCCGGCGGAAGATTTTTGATAATTATATGCAATATTCCGCGTAAAATGAGTGGCAAATTCCATGAAAAAATTCAAGGAATATAACAGAAAAAATTTAGAATTTTCCAAGAAATATTGATGAACGATTCCATCAAAATTTCAGTAAATCTTTCAGTGAAAGATTTTAGAAATAATTCTGTGCAATATTCCGCGTAAAATGAGTGGAAAATTCCATGAATAATTCAAGAAATATCAAAAAACATTTTAGAATTTTCCAAGAAATATTAATGAGCGATTCCATGAATATTTCAATAAATATTTCGGCGGAAGATTTTTTAATAATTCTATGCAATATTCCGCGCAATATGAGTGGAAGGTTCCATGAATAATTCAAGAAATATCAAAAAAACATAATAGAATTTTCCAAGAAATATTAATGGCAGATTTCATGAATATTTCAATAAATATTCCGGCGGAAGATTTTGATATAATTATATGCAATATTCCGCGTAAAATGAGTGGAAAATTCCATGAATAATTCAAGGAATATAACAGAAAAAATTTAAGAATTTTCCAAGAAAATATTGATGAAAGATTCCATCAAAATTTCAGTAAATCTTTCAGTGAAAGATTTTAGAAATAATTCTGTGCAATATTCCGCGTAAAATGAGTGGAAAATTCCATGAATAATTCAAGAAATATCAAAAAAACATTTTAGAATTTTCAAGAAATATTAATGGCAGATTCATGAATATTTCAATAAATATTCCGGCGGAAGATTTTTGATATAATTCTATGCAATATTCCGCGCAAATGAGTGGAAAATTCCATGAATAATTCAAGAAATATCAAAAAACATTTTAGAATTTTCCAAGAAATATTAATGCCAGATTTCATGAATATTTCAATAAATATTCCGGCGGAAGATTTTTGATAATTATATGCAATATTCCGCGTAAAATGAGTGGCCAATTCCATGAATAATTCAAGGAATATAACAAAAAAAATTTAGAATTTTCCAAGAAATATTGATGAAAGATTTTCCATGAAAATTTCAGTAAATCTTTCAGTGAAAGATTTTAGAAATAATTCTGTGCAATATTCCGCGTAAAATGAGTGGAAAATTCCATGAATAATTCAAGAAATATCAAAAAAACATTTAAGAATTTTTCAAAAAATATTAATGGCAGATTCCATGAATATTTCAATAAATATTCCGGCGGTAGATTTCTTTAATAATTCTATGCAATATTCCGCGCAATATGAGTGGAAGGTTCCATGAATAATTCAAGAAATATCAAAAAAACATTTTAGAATTTTCCAAGAAATATTAATGTCAGATTTCATGAATATTTCAGTAAATCTTTCGGTGAAAGATTTTAGAAATAATTCAGTTCAATATTCCGCGCAATATGAGTGGAAGATTCCATGAATAATTCAAGAAATATCAAAAAAACATTTTAGAATTTTCCAAGAAATATTAATGGCAGATTTCATGAATATTTCAATAAATATTCCGGCGGAAGATTTTGATAATTATTATGCAATATTCCGCGTAAAATGAGTGGCCAATTCCATGAATAATTCAAGGAATATAACAAAAAAAATTTTAGAATTTTCCAAGAAATATTGATGAACGATTCTATGAAATTTCAGTAAATCTTTCAGTGAAAGATTTTAGAAATAATTCTGTGCAATATTCCGCGTAAAATGAGTGGAAAATTCCATGAATAATTCAAGAAATATCAAAAAACATTTAGAATTTTCCAAGAAATATTAATGGCAGATTCCATGAATATTTCAATAAATATTCGGCGGTAGATTTCTTTAATAATTCTATGCAATATTCGCGCGCAATATGAGTGGAAGGTTCCATGAATAATTCAAGAAATATCAAAAAAAATTTTAGAATTTTCCAAGAAATATTAATGGCAGATTTCATGAATATTTCAATAAATATTCCGGCGGAAGATTTTTGATATAATTCTGTGCAATATTCCGCGCAAAATGAGTGGAAAATTCCATGAATAATTCAAGAAATATCAAAAAAACATTTTAGAATTTTCCAAGAAATATTAATGCCAGATTTCATGAATATTTCAATAAATATTTCCGGCGGGAAGATTTTTGATAATTATTATGCAATATTCCGCGTAAAATGAGTGAAAATTCCATGAATAATTCAAGAAATATCAAAACACATTTAAGAATTTTCAAAAATATTAATGGCAGATTTCATGAATATTTCAATAAATATTCCATGAAGATTTGAAATAATTATATGCACATTCCGCAAAATGAGAGGGAAAATTCCATGAATAATTCAAGAAACATCAAAAACATTTTAGAATTTTCCAAGAAATATTAATGCCAGATTTCATGAATATTTCAATAATATTCCGGCGGAAGATTTTGATATAATTAGCAATATTCCGCGCAATATGAGTGGAAGGTTCCATGAATAATTCAAGAAATATCAAAAAAACATTTTAGAATTTTCCAAGAAATATTAATGGCAGATTTCATGAATATTTCAATAAATATTCCGGCGGAAGATTTTGATATAATTCTGTGCAATATTCCGCGCAAAATGAGTGGAAAATTCCATGAATAATTCAAGAAATATCAAAAAAACATTTTAGAATTTTCCAAGAAATATTAATGGCAGATTTCATGAATATTTCAATAAATATTTCGGCGGAAGATTTTGATAATTCTATGCAATATTCCGCGCAAATGAGTGGAAAATTCCATGAATAATTCAAGAAATATCAAAAAAACATTTTAGAATTTTCAAGAAATATTAATGGCAGATTTCATGAATATTTCAATAAATATTCCGGCGGAAGATTTTTGAAATAATTCTATGCAATATTCCGCGCAAAATGAGTGGAAAATTCCATGAATAATTCAAGAAATATCAAAAAACATTTTAGAATTTTCCAAGAAATATTAATGCCAGATTTCATGAATATTTCAATAAATATTCCGGCGGAAGATTTTTGATATAATTATATGCAATATTCCGCGTAAAATGAGTGGGAAATTCCATGAATAATTCAAGGAATATAACAGAAAAATTTAGAATTTTCCAAGAAATATTGATGAACGATTCCTATGAAAATTTCAAGTAAAATCTTTCAGTGAAAGATTTTAGAAATAATTCTGTGCAATATTCCGCGTAAAATGAGTGAAAATTCCATGAATAATTCAAGAAATATCAAAAAAAACATTTAAGAATTTTCCAAGAATATTATGGCAGATTCCATGAATATTCAATAAATACTTCCGGCGGTAGAATTTTTAATAATTCCTATGCAATATTCCGCGCAATATGAGTGGAAGGTTCCATGAATAATTCAAGAAATATCAAAAAAACATTTAGAAATTTCCAAGAATATTAATGGCAGATTTCCATGAATATTTCAATAAATATTCCGGCGGAAGATTTTTTGATATAATTCTATGCAATATTCCGCGTCAAATGAGTGGAATTCCATGAATAATCAAGAAATATCAAAAAACATTTTAGAATTTTCCAAGAAATATTAATGCCAGATTCATGAATATTTCAATAAATATTCCGGCGGAAGATTTTTGAATAATTATATGCAATATTCCGCGTAAAATGAGTGGAAATTCCATGAATAATTCAAGGAATATAACAGAAAAAATTTAGAATTTTCCAAGAAATATTGAATGCAGATTCTCATGAAATTTCAGTAAATCTTTCAGTGAAAGATTTTAGAAATAATTCTGTGCAATATTCCGCGTAAAATGAGTGGAAAATTCCATGAATAATTCAAGAAATATCAAAAAAACATTTTAAGAATTTTCCAAGAAATATTAATGGCAGATTCCATGAATATTTCAATAAATATTTCGGGCGGTAGATTCTTTAATAATTCTATGCAATATTCCGCGCAATATGAGTGAAGGTTCCATGAATAAATCAAGAAATATCAAAAAAACATTTTAGAATTTTCCAAGAAATATTAATGCAGATTTCATGAATATTTCAATAAATATTCCGGCGGAAGATTTTTGAATAATTATATGCAATATTCCGCGTAAATGAGTGGAAAATTCCATGAATAATTCAAGAATATACAAAAAATTTAAATTTTCCAAGAAATATTATGAAGATTCATGAAATATTTCAATAAATATTCGTGAAGATTTTGAAATAATTCTTGCATATTCCGCGAAAATGAGTGGAAAATTCCATGAATAATTCAAGAAATATCAAAAAACCATTTTAGAATTTTCCAAGAAATATTAATGGCAGATTTCATGAATATTTCAATAAATATTCGGCGGAAGATTTTTGTATAATTATATGCAATATTCCGCGTCAAAATGAGTGGAAAATTCCATGAATAATTCAAGAAATATCAAAAAACATTTTAGAATTTTCCAAGAAATATTAATGCAGATTCCATGAATATTTCAATAAATATTCCGGCGGAAGATTTTTTTAATAATTCATATGCAATATTCCGCGTAATAATGAGTGGAATTCCATGAATAATTCAAGAATATAAAAAAAAATTTAGAATTTTTCCAAGAAATATTGATTGGAACGATTTCATGAATATTTCAGTAAATCTTTCAGGTGAAAGATTTTAGAAATAATTCTGTGCAATATTCCGGCGTAAAATGAGTGGAAATTCCATGAATAATTCAAGAAATATCAAAAAACATTTTAGAATTTTCCAAGAAATATTAATGGCAGATTCCATGAATATTTCAATAAATATTTCGGCGGTAGATTTTTAATAATTCTATGCAATATTCCGCGCAATATGAGTGGAAGTTCCATGAATAATTCAAGGAATATAACAGAAAAAATTTAGAATTTTCCAAGAAATATTGATGAACGATTCCATGAATATTTCAGTAAATCTTCCGGTGAAAGATTTTAGAAATAATTCTGTTCAATATTCCGCGCAATATGAGTGGAAATTCCATGAATAATTCAAGAAATATCAAAAAAACATTTAGAATTTTCCAAGAAATATTAATGGCAGATTTCCATGAATATTTCAATAAATATTCCGGCGGTAGATTTTTAATAATTCTATGCAATATTCCGCGCAAATGAGTGGAAAATTCCATGAATAATTCAAGAAATATCAAAAAAACATTTAGAATTTTCCAAGAAATATTAATGCAGATTCATGAATATTTCAATAAATATTCCGGCGGAAGATTTTGAATAATTCTTGCAATATTCCGCGCAAAATGAGTGGAAATTCCATGAATAATTCAAGAAATATCAAAAAACATTTTAGAATTTTCCAAGAAATATTAATGCAGATTTCATGAATATTTCAATAAATATTCCGGCGGAAGATTTTTGAATAATTATATGCAATATTCCGCGCAAAATGAGTGGAAATTCCATGAATAATTCAAGAAATATCAAAAAAACATTTTAGAATTTTCCAAGAAATATTAATGCAGATTTCATGAATATTTCAATAAATATTCCGGCGGAAGATTTTTGAATAATTATATGCAATATTCCGCGTAAATGAGTGGCAATTCCATGAATAATTCAAGAATATAAAAAAAAATTTAGAATTTTCCAAGAAATATTGATGAACGATTCATGAAATTTCAGTAAATCTTTCCGTGAAAGATTTTAGAAATAATTCTGTGCAATATTCCGCGTAAAATGAGTGGAAATTCCATGAATAATTCAAGAAATATCAAAAAAACATTTAAGAATTTTCCAAGAAATATTAATGGCAGATTCCATGAATATTTCAATAAATATTTCGGCGGTAGATTTCTTTAATAATTCTATGCAATATTCCGCGCAATATGAGTGGAAGGTTCCATGAATAATTCAAGAAATATCAAAAAAATTTAGAATTTTCCAAGAAATATTATGGCGATTCCATGAATATTTCAATAAATTTCCGGTGAAGATTTTGAAATAATTCTGCAATATTCCGCGCAAATGAGTGGAAGATTCCATGAATAATTCAAGAAATATCAAAAAAACATTTAGAATTTTCAAAAATATTAATGGCAGATTCCATGAATATTTCAATAAATATTCCGGCGGTAGATTTTTAATAATTCTATGCAATATTCCGCGCAATATGAGTGGAAGTTCCATGAATAATTCAAGAAATATCAAAAAACATTTTAGAATTTTCCAAGAAATATTAATGGCAGATTCATGAATATTTCAATAAATATTCCGGCGGAAGATTTTTGATATAATTCTGTGCAATATTCCGCGCAAAATGAGTGGAAAATTCCATGAATAATTCAAGAAACATCAAAAAACATTTTAGAATTTTCCAAGAAATATTAATGGCCAGATTTCATGAATATTTCAATAAATATTCCGGCGGAAGATTTTTGATAATTATATGCAATATTCCGCGTAAAATGAGTGGCAATTCCATGAATAATTCAAGGAATATAACAGAAAAAATTTAGAATTTTCCAAGAAATATTGATGAACGATTCTATGAAAATTTCAGTAAATCTTTCAGTGAAAGATTGTAGAAATAATTCTGTGCAATATTC
This sequence comes from Nasonia vitripennis, assembly GCF_009193385.2. Lineage (NCBI taxonomy): Eukaryota > Metazoa > Arthropoda > Insecta > Hymenoptera > Pteromalidae > Nasonia > Nasonia vitripennis. Next base: position 29,353 of record NW_022279837.1, read on the forward strand.
CGCGTAAAATGAGTGTAAATTTCCATGAATAATTCAAGAAATATCAAAAAAACATTTAGAATTTTCCAAGAAATATTAATGGCAGATTCCATGAATATTTCAATAAATATTTCGGCGGTAGATTTCTTTAATAATTCTATGCAATATTCCGCGCAATATGAGTGGAAGGTTCCATGAATAATTCAAGAAATATCAAAAAAACATTTTAGAATTTTCCAAGAAATATTAATGGCAGATTTCATGAATATTTCAATAAATATTCCGGCGGAAGATTTTTGAAATAATTCTATGCAATATTCCGCGTAAAATGAGTGAAAATTCCATGAATAATTCAAGAAATATCAAAAAACATTTAAGAATTTTTCAAAAAATATTAATGCCAGATTTCATGAATATTTCAATAAATATTCCGGCGGAAGATTTTTGAAATAATTATATGCAATATTCCGCGCAAAATGAGTGGAAAATTCCATGAATAATTCAAGAAACATCAAAAAACATTTTAGAATTTTCCAAGAAATATTAATGCCAGATTTCATGAATATTTCAATAAATATTCCGGCGGAAGATTTTTGATAATTATATGCAATATTCCGCGTAAAATGAGTGGCCAATTCCATGAATAATTCAAGGAATATAACAGAAAAAATTTAGAATTTCCAAGAAATATTGATGAAGATTCATGAAAATTTCAGTAAATCTTTCAGTGAAAGATTTTAGAAATAATTCTGTGCAATATTCCGCGTAAAATGAGTGGAAATTCCATGAATAATTCAAGAAATATCAAAAAAACATTTAGAATTTTCCAAAAATATTAATGGCAGATTCCATGAATATTTCAATAAATATTCCGGCGGTAGATTTCTTTAATAATTCTATGCAATATTCCGCGCAATATGAGTGGAAGGTTCCATGAATAATTCAAGAAATATCAAAAAAACATTTTAGAATTTTCCAAGAAATATTAATGGCAGATTCCATGAATATTTCAATAAATATTCCGGCGGAAGATTTTTGAATAATTCTTGCAATATTCCGCGCAAAATGAGTGGAAATTCCATGAATAATTCAAGAAATATCAAAAAACATTTTAGAATTTTCCAAGAAATATTAATGGCAGATTTCATGAATATTTCAATAAATATTCCGGCGGAAGATTTTTAATAATTATATGCAATATTCCGCGTAAATGAGTGGAAATTCCATGAATAATTCAAGGAATATAACAGAAAAAATTTAGAATTTTCCAAGAAATATTGATGAACGATTCCATGAAAATTTCAGTAAATCTTCAGTGAAAGATTTTAGAAATAATTCTGTGCAATATTCCGCGTAAAATGAGTGGAAATTCCATGAATAATTCAAGAAATATCAAAAAAACATTTAAGAATTTTCCAAGAAATATTAATGGCAGATTCCATGAATATTTCAATAAATATTCGGCGGAAGATTTTTAATAATTCTATGCAATATTCCGCGCAATATGAGTGGAAGTTCCATGAATAATTCAAGAAATATCAAAAAACATTTAGAATTTTCCAAGAAATATTAATGGCAGATTCCATGAATATTTCAATAAATATTCCGGCGGTAGATTTTTTAATAATTCTATGCAATATTCCGCGCAATATGAGTGGAAGTTCCATGAATAATTCAAGAAATATCAAAAAACATTTAGAATTTTCCAAGAAATATTAATGGCAGATTTCATGAATATTTCAATAAATATTCCGGCGGAAGATTTTTGAATAATTCTATGCAATATTCCGCGAAAATGAGTGGAAATTCCATGAATAATTCAAGAAAATCAAAAAACATTTTAGAATTTTCCAAGAAATATTAATGCAGATTTCATGAATATTTCAATAAATATTCCGGCGGAAGATTTTTGATAATTATATGCAATATTCCGCGTAAAATGAGTGGCAAATTCCATGAATAATTCAAGGAATATAACAGAAAAAATTTAGAATTTTCCAAGAAATATTGATGGCAGATTCCATGAATATTTCAATAAATATTTCGGCGGTAGATTTCTTTAATAATTCTATGCAATATTCCGCGCAATATGAGTGGAAGGTTCCATGAATAATTCAAGAAATATCAAAAAAACATTTTAGAATTTTCCAAAAATATTAATGGCAGATTTCATGAATATTTCAATAAATATTCCGGCGGAAGATTTTTGAATAATTCTATGCAATATTCCGCGTAAAATGAGTGGAAAATTCCATGAATAATTCAAGAAATATCAAAAAACATTTAGAATTTTCCAAGAAATATTAATGGCAGATTCCATGAATATTTCAATAAATATTCCGGCGGAAGATTTTTGAATAATTCTATGCAATATTCCGCGCAAAATGAGTGGAAATTCCATGAATAATTCAAGAAATATCAAAAAACATTTAGAATTTTCCAAGAAATATTAATGCAGATTCATGAATATTTCAATAAATATTCCGGCGGAAGATTTTTAATAATTCTATGCAATATTCCGCGTAAATGAGTGGAAATTCCATGAATAATTCAAGAAATATCAAAAAACATTTAGAATTTTCCAAGAAATATTAATGGCAGATTCCATGAATATTTCAATAAATATTCCGGCGGAAGATTTTTGAAATAATTCTATGCAATATTCCGCGCAATATGAGTGGAAGGTTCCATGAATAATTCAAGAAATATCAAAAAAACATTTAGAATTTTCCAAGAAATATTAATGCAGATTTCATGAATATTTCAATAAATATTCCGGCGGAAGATTTTTGATAATTTATGCAATATTCCGCGTAAAATGAGTGGAAATTCCATGAATAATTCAAGGAATATAACAGAAAAATTTAGAATTTTCCAAGAAATATTGATGAAGATTCCATCAAAATTTCAGTAAATCTTTCAGTGAAAGATTTTAGAAATAATTCTGTGCATATTCCGCGTAAAATGAGTGGAAAATTCCATGAATAATTCAAGAAATATCAAAAAAACATTTAAGAATTTTCCAAGAAATATTAATGGCAGATTCCATGAAATTTCAATAAATATTCCGGCGGTAGATTTCTTTAATAATTCTATGCAATATTCCGCGCAATATGAGTGGAAGGTTCCATGAATAATTCAAGAAATATCAAAAAACATTTTAGAATTTTCCAAGAAATATTAATGGCAGATTTCATGAATATTTCAATAAATATTCCGGCGGAAGATTTTGATATAATTCTGTGCAATATTCCGCGCAAAATGAGTGGAAATTCCATGAATAATTCAAGAAAATCAAAAAACATTTAGAATTTTCCAAGAAATATTAATGCAGATTTCATGAATATTTCAATAAATATTCCGGCGGAAGATTTTTGATAATTATATGCAATATTCCGCGTAAAATGAGTGGAAATTCCATGAATAATTCAAGAATATAAAAAAAATTTAGAATTTTCCAAGAAATATTGATGAAGATTCATAAAATTTCAGTAAATCTTTCAGTGAAAGATTTAGAAATAATTCTGTGCAATATTCCGCGTAAAATGAGTGAAAATTCCATGAATAATTCAAGAAATATCAAAAAACATTTAGAATTTTCCAAGAAATATTAATGGCAGATTTCATGAATATTTCAATAAATATTCCGGCGGAAGATTTTTGAATAATTATTGCAATATTCCGCGCAAATGAGTGGAAATTCCATGAATAATTCAAGAAAATCAAAAAAACATTTTAGAATTTTCCAAGAAATATTAATGCAGATTTCATGAATATTTCAATAAATATTCCGGCGGAAGATTTTTGATAATTATATGCAATATTCCGCGTAAAATGAGTGGCCAATTCCATGAATAATTCAAGGAATATAACAGAAAAAATTTAGAATTTTCCAAGAAATATTGATGAAGATTCCATGAAATTTCAGTAAATCTTTCAGTGAAAGATTTAGAAATAATTCTGTGCAATATTCCGCGTAAAATGAGTGAAAATTCCATGAATAATTCAAGAAATATCAAAAAACATTTAAGAATTTTCCAAGAAATATTAATGGCAGATTCCATGAATATTTCAATAAATATTCCGGCGGTAGATTTCTTTAATAATTCTATGCAATATTCCGCGCAATATGAGTGGAAGGTTCCATGAATAAATCAAGAAATATCAAAAAAACATTTTAGAATTTTCCAAGAAATATTAATGGCAGATTTCATGAATATTTCAATAAATATTCCGGCGGAAGATTTTTGATATAATTTTGCAATATTCCGCGTAAAATGAGTGGAAAATTCCATGAATAATTCAAGAATATAAAAAAAATTTAGAATTTTCAAAAATATTAATGAGATTCCATAAATTTCATAAATTTCGGGAAGATTTTGAAATAATTCTATGCAATATTCCGCGCAAAATGAGTGGAAATTCCATGAATAATTCAAGAAATATCAAAAAAACATTTTAGAATTTTCCAAGAAATATTAATGGCAGATTTCATGAATATTTCAATAAATATTCCGGCGGAAGATTTTTGAATAATTCTATGCAATATTCCGCGTAAAATGAGTGGAAATTCCATGAATAATTCAAGAATATAAAAAAAATTTAGAATTTTCCAAGAAATATTATGAAGATTCCATGAAATTTCAATAAATCTTTCGGTGAAAGATTTTGAAATAATTCTGTGCAATATTCCGCGTAAAATGAGTGGAAATTCCATGAATAATTCAAGAAATATCAAAAAACATTTAGAATTTTCCAAGAAATATTAATGGCAGATTCATGAATATTTCAATAAATATTCCGGCGGAAGATTTTTAATAATTCTATGCAATATTCCGCGCAATATGAGTGGAAGGTTCCATGAATAATTCAAGAAATATCAAAAAAACATTTTAGAATTTTCCAAGAAATATTAATGGCAGATTTCATGAATATTTCAATAAATATTCCGGCGGAAGATTTTTGAATAATTATATGCAATATTCCGCGTAAAATGAGTGGAATTCCATGAATAATTCAAGGAATATAAAAAAAATTTAGAATTTTCCAAGAAATATTGATGAACGATTCATGAAATTTCAGTAAATCTTTCGTGAAAGATTTTAGAAATAATTCTATGCAATATTCCGCGTAAATGAGTGGAAATTCCATGAATAATTCAAGAAATATCAAAAAAACATTTTAGAATTTTCCAAGAAATATTAATGGCAGATTCCATGAATATTTCAATAAATATTCCGGCGGTAGATTTCTTTAATAATTCTATGCAATATTCCGCGCAATATGAGTGGAAGGTTCCATGAATAATTCAAGAAATATCAAAAAACATTTTAGAATTTTCCAAGAAATATTAATGGCAGATTCATGAATATTTCAATAAATATTCCGGCGGAAGATTTTTGAATAATTCTATGCAATATTCCGCGCAAAATGAGTGGAAAATTCCATGAATAATTCAAGAAATATCAAAAAACATTTAGAATTTTCAAAAATATTAATGCAGATTTCATGAATATTTCAATAAATATTCCGGCGGAAGATTTTGAAATAATTCTATGCAATATTCCGCGCAAAATGAGTGGAAAATTCCATGAATAATTCAAGAAACATCAAAAAACATTTTAGAATTTTCCAAGAAATATTAATGCCAGATTTCATGAATATTTCAATAAATATTCCGGCGGAAGATTTTTGATAATTATATGCAATATTCCGCGTAAAATGAGTGGCCAATTCCATGAATAATTCAAGGAATATAACAGAAAAAATTTAGAATTTTCCAAGAAATATTGATGAACGATTCATGAAATATTTCAGTAAATCTTTCGGTGAAAGATTTTAGAAATAATTCTGTGCAATATTCCGCGTAAAATGAGTGGAAATTTCCATGAATAATTCAAGAAATATCAAAAAAACATTTTAGAATTTTCCAAGAAATATTAATGGCAGATTCCATGAATATTTCAATAAATATTTCGGCGGAAGATTTCTTTAATAATTCTATGCAATATTCCGCGCAAATGAGTGGAAGTTCCATGAATAATTCAAGAAATATCAAAAAACATTTAGAATTTTCCAAGAAATATTAATGGCAGATTCCATGAATATTTCAATAAATATTCCGGCGGAAGATTTTTTAATAATTCTATGCAATATTCCGCGCAAAATGAGTGGAAGGTTCCATGAATAATTCAAGAAATATCAAAAAACATTTTAGAATTTTCCAAGAAATATTAATGGCAGATTTCATGAATATTTCAATAAATATTCCGGCGGAAGATTTTTGAAATAATTCTATGCAATATTCCGCGCAAAATGAGTGGAAATTCCATGAATAATTCAAGAAATATCAAAAAACATTTTAGAATTTTCCAAGAAATATTAATGCAGATTTCATGAATATTTCAATAAATATTCCGGCGGAAGATTTTTGAAATAATTATATGCAATATTCCGCGCAAAATGAGTGGAAATTCCATGAATAATTCAAGAAATATCAAAAAACATTTTAGAATTTTCCAAGAAATATTAATGCAGATTTCATGAATATTTCAATAAATATTCCGGCGGAAGATTTTTGATAATTATATGCAATATTCCGCGTAAAATGAGTGGCAATTCCATGAATAATTCAAGGAATATAACAGAAAAAATTTAGAATTTTCCAAGAAATATTGATGAACGATTCATGAAAATTTCAGTAAATCTTTCAGTGAAAGATTTTAGAAATAATTCTGTGCAATATTCCGCGTAAAATGAGTGGAAATTCCATGAATAATTCAAGAAATATCAAAAACACATTTAAGAATTTTCCAAGAAATATTAATGGCAGATTCCATGAATATTTCAATAAATATTCGGCGGTAGATTTCTTTAATAATTCTATGCAATATTCCGCGCAATATGAGTGGAAGGTTCCATGAATAATTCAAGGAATATAACAGAAAAAATTTAGAATTTTCCAAGAAATATTGATGAACGATTCCATGAATATTTCAGTAAATCTTTCGGTGAAAGATTTTAGAAATAATTCTGTTCAATATTCCGCGCAATATGAGTGGAAGATTCCATGAATAATTCAAGAAATATCAAAAAAACATTTAGAATTTTCAAAAATATTAATGGCAGATTCCATGAATATTTCAATAAATATTCCGGCGGTAGATTTATTTAATAATTCCATGCAATATTCCGCGCAATATGAGTGGAAGGTTCCATGAATAATTCAAGAAATATCAAAAAAGCATTTTAGAATTTTCCAAGAAATATTAATGGCAGATTTCATGAATATTTCAATAAATATTCCGGCGGAAGATTTTTGATATAATTCTGTGCAATATTCCGCGCAAAATGAGTGGAAAATTCCATGAATAATTCAAGAAACATCAAAAAACATTTTAGAATTTTCCAAGAAATATTAATGCCAGATTTCATGAATATTTCAATAAATATTCCGGCGGAAGATTTTTGATAATTATATGCAATATTCCGCGTAAAATGAGTGGCCAATTCCATGAATAATTCAAGGAATATAACAGAAAAAATTTAGAATTTTCCAAGAAATATTGATGAACGATTCTATGAAAATTTCAGTAAATCTTTCAGTGAAAGATTGTAGAAATAATTCTGTGCAATATTCCGCGTAAAATGAGTGTAAATTTCCATGAATAATTCAAGAAATATCAAAAAAACATTTTAGAATTTTCCAAGAAATATTAATGGCAGATTCCATGAATATTTCAATAAATATTTCGGCGGTAGATTTCTTTAATAATTCTATGCAATATTCCGCGCAATATGAGTGGAAGGTTCCATGAATAATTCAAGAAATATCAAAAAAACATTTAGAATTTTCCAAGAAATATTAATGGCAGATTCATGAATATTTCAATAAATATTCCGGCGGAAGATTTTTGAATAATTTATGCAATATTCCGCGTAAAATGAGTGAAAATTCCATGAATAATTCAAGAAATATCAAAAAACATTTAAGAATTTTCAAAAAATATTAATGGCAGATTTCATGAATATTTCAATAAATATTCCGGCGGAAGATTTTTGAAATAATTATATGCAATATTCCGCGCAAAATGAGTGGAAAATTCCATGAATAATTCAAGAAACATCAAAAAACATTTTAGAATTTTCCAAGAAATATTAATGCCAGATTTCATGAATATTTCAATAAATATTCCGGCGGAAGATTTCTTTGATAATTATATGCAATATTCCGCGTAAAATGAGTGGCCAATTCCATGAATAATTCAAGGAATATAACAGAAAAAATTTAGAATTTTCCAAGAAATATTGATGAAGATTCATGAAATTTCAGTAAATCTTTCAGTGAAAGATTGTAGAAATAATTCTGTGCAATATTCCGCGTAAAATGAGTGGAAATTCCATGAATAATTCAAGAAATATCAAAAAAACATTTAAGAATTTTCCAAAAATATTAATGGCAGATTCCATGAATATTTCAATAAATATTCCGGCGGTAGATTTCTTTAATAATTCTATGCAATATTCGGCGCAATATGAGTGGAAGGTTCCATGAAAAATTCAAGAAATATCAAAAAACATTTTAGAATTTTTCAAATAATATTAATGGCAGATTCCATGAATATTTCAATAAATATTCCGGCGGAAGATTTTTAATAATTCTATGCAATATTCCGCGCAATATGAGTGGAAGTTCCATGAATAATTCAAGAAATATCAAAAAAACATTTTAGAATTTTCCAAGAAATATTAATGCAGATTTCATGAATATTTCAATAAATATTCCGGCGGAAGATTTTTGAATAATTATATGCAATATTCCGCGTAAAATGAGTGGCAAATTCCATGAATAATTCAAGGAATATAACAGAAAAAATTTAGAATTTTCCAAGAAATATTGATGAACGATTCCATGAAATTTCAGTAAATCTTTCAGTGAAAGATTTTAGAAATAATTCTGTGCAATATTCCGCGTAAAATGAGTGGAAATTCCATGAATAATTCAAGAAATATCAAAAAAACATTTAGAATTTTCCAAGAAATATTAATGGCAGATTCCATGAATATTTCAATAAATATTCGGCGGAAGATTTTTGAATAATTCTATGCAATATTCCGCGCAATATGAGTGGAAATTCCATGAATAATTCAAGAAATATCAAAAAACATTTAGAATTTTCCAAGAAATATTAATGGCAGATTCATGAATATTTCAATAAATATTCCGGCGGTAGATTTTTAATAATTCTATGCAATATTCCGCGCAATATGAGTGGAAGTTCCATGAATAATTCAAGAAATATCAAAAAAACATTTTAGAATTTTCCAAGAAATATTAATGGCAGATTTCATGAATATTTCAATAAATATTCCGGCGGAAGATTTTTGAATAATTCTGTGCAATATTCCGCGTAAAATGAGTGGAAATTCCATGAATAATTCAAGAAATATCAAAAAACATTTTAGAATTTTCCAAGAAATATTAATGCAGATTTCATGAATATTTCAATAAATATTCCGGCGGAAGATTTTTGAATAATTATATGCAATATTCCGCGTAAAATGAGTGGAATTCCATGAATAATTCAAGAATATCAAAAAAAATTTAGAATTTTCCAAGAAATATTAATGGCAGATTCCATGAATATTTCAATAAATATTTCGGCGGTAGATTTTTTAATAATTCTATGCAATATTCCGCGCAATATGAGTGGAAGTTCCATGAATAATTCAAGAAATATCAAAAAAACATTTTAGAATTTTCCAAGAAATATTAATGGCAGATTCATGAATATTTCAATAAATATTCCGGCGGAAGATTTTTGAATAATTCTATGCAATATTCCGCGTAAAATGAGTGAAAATTCCATGAATAATTCAAGAAATATCAAAAAACATTTAGAATTTTCCAAAAATATTAATGGCAGATTTCATGAATATTTCAATAAATATTCCGGCGGAAGATTTTTGAATAATTATATGCAATATTCCGCGCAAAATGAGTGGAAATTCCATGAATAATTCAAGAAATATCAAAAAACATTTTAGAATTTTCCAAGAAATATTAATGCAGATTTCATGAATATTTCAATAAATATTCCGGCGGAAGATTTTTGAATAATTATATGCAATATTCCGCGTAAAATGAGTGGAAATTCCATGAATAATTCAAGAAATATCAAAAAAAATTTAGAATTTTCCAAGAAATATTAATGAGATTCCATGAATATTTCAGTAAATCTTTCGGTGAAGATTTTAGAAATAATTCTATGCAATATTCCGCGCAATATGAGTGGAAGTTCCATGAATAATTCAAGAAATATCAAAAAAACATTTTAGAATTTTCCAAGAAATATTAATGGCAGATTTCATGAATATTTCAATAAATATTCCGGCGGAAGATTTTTGAATAATTCTATGCAATATTCCGCGTAAAATGAGTGGAAAATTCCATGAATAATTCAAGGAATATAACAGAAAAATTTAGAATTTTCCAAGAAATATTGATGAAGATTCCATGAAAATTTCAGTAAATCTTTCAGTGAAAGATTTTAGAAATAATTCTGTGCAATATTCCGCGTAAATGAGTGGAAAATTCCATGAATAATTCAAGAAATATCAAAAAAACATTTAAGAATTTTCCAAGAAATATTAATGGCAGATTCCATGAAATTTCAATAAATATTCCGGCGGTAGATTTCTTTAATAATTCTATGCAATATTCCGCGCAATATGAGTGGAAGGTTCCATGAATAATTCAAGAAATATCAAAAAACATTTTAGAATTTTCCAAGAAATATTAATGGCAGATTTCATGAATATTTCAATAAATATTCCGGCGGAAGATTTTTGAATAATTCTATGCAATATTCCGCGCAAAATGAGTGGAAATTCCATGAATAATTCAAGAAATATCAAAAAACATTTTAGAATTTTCCAAGAAATATTAATGCAGATTTCATGAATATTTCAATAAATATTCCGGCGGAAGATTTTTGATAATTATATGCAATATTCCGCGTAAAATGAGTGGAATTCCATGAATAATTCAAGAATATAACAAAAAAATTTAGAATTTTCCAAGAAATATTGATGAAGATTCCATGAAAATTTCAGTAAATCTTTCAGTGAAAGATTTTAGAAATAATTCTGTGCAATATTCCGCGTAAAATGAGTGGAAATTCCATGAATAATTCAAGAAATATCAAAAAACATTTTAGAATTTTCCAAAAATATTAATGGCAGATTTCATGAATATTTCAATAAATATTCCGGCGGAAGATTTTTGAATAATTATTGCAATATTCCGCGCAAAATGAGTGGAAATTCCATGAATAATTCAAGAAACATCAAAAAACATTTTAGAATTTTCCAAGAAATATTAATGCAGATTTCATGAATATTTCAATAAATATTCCGGCGGAAGATTTTTGATAATTATATGCAATATTCCGCGTAAAATGAGCGGCCAATTCCATGAATAATTCAAGGAATATAACAGAAAAAATTTAGAATTTTCCAAGAAATATTGATGAACGATTCCATCAAAATTTCAGTAAATCTTTCAGTGAAAGATTTTAGAAATAATTCTGTGCAATATTCCGCGTAAAATGAGTGGAAAATTCCATGAATAATTCAAGAAATATCAAAAACACATTTAAGAATTTTCCAAGAAATATTAATGGCAGATTCCATGAATATTTCAATAAATATTCCGGCGGTAGATTTCTTTAATAATTCTATGCAATATTCCGCGCAATATGAGTGGAAGGTTCCATGAATAATTCAAGAAATATCAAAAAACATTTTAGAATTTTCCAAGAAATATTAATGGCAGATTTCATGAATATTTCAATAAATATTCCGGCGGAAGATTTTTGATATAATTCTGTGCAATATTCCGCGCAAAATGAGTGGAAATTCCATGAATAATTCAAGAATATAAAAAAAATTTAGAATTTTCCAAGAAATATTATGAGATTCCATAAATTTCATAAATTTTCGGTGAAGATTTTGAAATAATTCTATGCAATATTCCGCGCAATATGAGTGGAAGTTCCATGAATAATTCAAGAAATATCAAAAAAACATTTAGAATTTTCCAAGAAATATTAATGGCAGATTTCATGAATATTTCAATAAATATTCCGGCGGAAGATTTTTGAATAATTCTATGCAATATTCCGCGTAAAATGAGTGGAAATTCCATGAATAATTCAAGGAATATAACAGAAAAAATTTAGAATTTTCCAAGAAATATTGATGAAGATTCCATAAAATTTCAGTAAATCTTTCAGTGAAAGATTTTAGAAATAATTCTGTGCATATTCCGCGTAAAATGAGTGGAAATTCCATGAATAATTCAAGAAATATCAAAAAACATTTAGAATTTTCCAAGAAATATTAATGGCAGATTCCATGAAATTTCAATAAATATTCCGGCGGTAGATTTTTTAATAATTCTATGCAATATTCCGCGCAATATGAGTGGAAGTTCCATGAATAATTCAAGAAATATCAAAAAACATTTTAGAATTTTCCAAGAAATATTAATGGCAGATTTCATGAATATTTCAATAAATATTCCGGCGGAAGATTTTTGATAATTATATGCAATATTCCGCGTAAAATGAGTGGCAATTCCATGAATAATTCAAGGAATATAACAGAAAAAATTTAGAATTTTCCAAGAAATATTGATGAACGATTCATGAAAATTTCAGTAAATCTTTCAGTGAAAGATTTAGAAATAATTCTGTGCAATATTCCGCGTAAAATGAGTGGAAAATTCCATGAATAATTCAAGAAATATCAAAAAACATTTAAGAATTTTCCAAAAATATTAATGGCAGATTCCATGAATATTTCAATAAATATTCCGGCGGTAGATTTCTTTAATAATTCTATGCAATATTCCGCGCAATATGAGTGGAAGGTTCCATGAATAATTCAAGAAATATCAAAAAAGCATTTTAGAATTTTCCAAGAAATATTAATGGCAGATTTCATGAATATTTCAATAAATATTCCGGCGGAAGATTTTTGATATAATTCTGTGCAATATTCCGCGCAAAATGAGTGGAAAATTCCATGAATAATTCAAGAAACATCAAAAAACATTTTAGAATTTTCCAAGAAATATTAATGCCAGATTTCATGAATATTTCAATAAATATTCCGGCGGAAGATTTTTGATAATTATATGCAATATTCCGCGTAAAATGAGTGGCCAATTCCATGAATAATTCAAGGAATATAACAGAAAAAATTTAGAATTTTCCAAGAAATATTGATGAACGATTCTATGAAAATTTCAGTAAATCTTTCAGTGAAAGATTGTAGAAATAATTCTGTGCAATATTCCGCGTAAAATGAGTGTAAATTTCCATGAATAATTCAAGAAATATCAAAAAAACATTTAGAATTTTCCAAGAAATATTAATGGCAGATTCCATGAATATTTCAATAAATATTTCGGCGGTAGATTTCTTTAATAATTCTATGCAATATTCCGCGCAATATGAGTGGAAGGTTCCATGAATAATTCAAGAAATATCAAAAAAACATTTTAGAATTTTCCAAGAAATATTAATGGCAGATTTCATGAATATTTCAATAAATATTCCGGCGGAAGATTTTTGAAATAATTTATGCAATATTCCGCGTAAAATGAGTGAAAATTCCATGAATAATTCAAGAAATATCAAAAAACATTTTAGAATTTTTCAAAAAATATTAATGCCAGATTTCATGAATATTTCAATAAATATTCCGGCGGAAGATTTTTGAAATAATTATATGCAATATTCCGCGCAAAATGAGTGGAAAATTCCATGAATAATTCAAGAAACATCAAAAAACATTTTAGAATTTTCCAAGAAATATTAATGCCAGATTTCATGAATATTTCAATAAATATTCCGGCGGAAGATTTTTGATAATTATATGCAATATTCCGCGTAAAATGAGTGGCAATTCCATGAATAATTCAAGGAATATAACAGAAAAAATTTAGAATTTTCCAAGAAATATTGATGAACGATTCATGAAAATTTCAGTAAATCTTTCAGTGAAAGATTGTAGAAATAATTCTGTGCAATATTCCGCGTAAAATGAGTGAAATTCCATGAATAATTCAAGAAATATCAAAAAAACATTTAAGAATTTTCCAAGAAATATTAATGGCGATTCCATGAATATTTCAATAAATTTTCGGCGGAAGATTTTTAATAATTCTATGCAATATTCCGCGCAATATGAGTGGAAGGTTCCATGAATAATTCAAGAAATATCAAAAAACATTTAGAATTTTCCAAGAAATATTAATGGCAGATTTCATGAATATTTCAATAAATATTCCGGCGGAAGATTTTTGATATAATTCTGTGCAATATTCCGCGTAAAATGAGTGGAAATTCCATGAATAATTCAAGGAATATAACAGAAAAAATTTAGAATTTTCCAAGAAATATTGATGAAAGATTCCATGAAAATTTCAGTAAATCTTTCAGTGAAAGATTTTAGAAATAATTCTGTGCATATTCCGCGTAAAATGAGTGGAAAATTCCATGAATAATTCAAGAAATATCAAAAAACATTTAAGAATTTTCCAAGAAATATTAATGGCAGATTCCATGAAATTTCAATAAATATTCCGGCGGTAGATTTCTTTAATAATTCTATGCAATATTCCGCGCAATATGAGTGGAAGGTTCCATGAATAATTCAAGAAATATCAAAAAACATTTAGAATTTTCCAAGAAATATTAATGGCAGATTTCATGAATATTTCAATAAATATTCCGGCGGAAGATTTTTGATATAATTCTGTGCAATATTCCGCGTAAAATGAGTGGAAAATTCCATGAATAATTCAAGGAATATAACAGAAAAATTTAGAATTTTCCAAGAAATATTGATGAAAGATTCCATCAAAATTTCAGTAAATCTTTCAGTGAAAGATTTTAGAAATAATTCTGTGCAATATTCCGCGTAAAATGAGTGGAAAATTCCATGAATAATTCAAGAAATATCAAAAAACATTTAAGAATTTTCCAAGAAATATTAATGGCAGATTCCATGAACATTTCAATAAATATTCCGGCGGTAGATTTCTTTAATAATTCTATGCAATATTCCGCGCAATATGAGTGGAAGGTTCCATGAATAAATCAAGAAATATCAAAAAAACATTTTAGAATTTTCCAAGAAATATTAATGGCAGATTCCATGAATATTTCAATAAATATTCCGGCGGTAGATTTCTTTAATAATTCTATGCAATATTCCGCGTAAAATGAGTTGAAAATTCCATGAATAATTCAAGAAATATCAAAAAACATTTTAGAATTTTCCAAGAAATATTAATGGCAGATTCCATGAATATTACAATAAATATTCCGGCGGTAGATTTCTTTAATAATTCCATGCAATATTCCGCGCAATATGAGTGGAAGGTTCCATGAATAATTCAAGAAATATCAAAAACACATTTAAGAATTTTTCCAAAAATATTAATGGCAGATTTCATGAATATTTCAATAAATATTCCGGCGGAAGATTTTTGAAATAATTATATGCAATATTCCGCGCAAAATGAGTGGAAAATTCCATGAATAATTCAAGAAACATCAAAAAACATTTTAGAATTTTCCAAGAAATATTAATGCCAGATTTCATGAATATTTCAATAAATATTCCGGCGGAAGATTTTTGATAATTATATGCAATATTCCGCGTAAAATGAGTGGCCAATTCCATGAATAATTCAAGGAATATAACAGAAAAAATTTAGAATTTTCCAAGAAATATTGATGAACGATTCTATGAAAATTTCAGTAAATCTTTCAGTGAAAGGTTGTAGAAATAATTCTGTGCAATATTCCGCGTAAAATGAGTGTAAATTTCCATGAATAATTCAAGAAATATCAAAAAAACATTTTAGAATTTTCCAAGAAATATTAATGGCAGATTCCATGAATATTTCAATAAATATTTCGGCGGTAGATTTCTTTAATAATTCTATGCAATATTCCGCGCAATATGAGTGGAAGGTTCCATGAATAATTCAAGAAATATCAAAAAAACATTTTAGAATTTTCCAAGAAATATTAATGGCAGATTTCATGAATATTTCAATAAATATTTCGGCGGTAGATTTCTTTTATAATTCTATGCAATATTCCGCGCAATATGAGTGGAAGGTTCCATGAATAATTCAAGAAATATCAAAAAAACATTTTAGAATTTTTCAAGAAATATTAATGGCAGATTTCATGAATATTTCAATAAATATTCCGGCGGAAGATTGTTTATATAATTATATGCAATCTTCCGCGTAAAATGAGTGTAAAATTCCATGAATATTCAAGGAATATAACAGAAAAAATTTAGAATTTTCCAAGAAATATTGATGAACGATTCCATGAATATTTCAGTAAATCTTTCGGTGAAAGATTTTAGAAATAATTCTGTTCAATATTCCGCGCAATATGAGTGGAAGATTCCATGAATAATTCAAGAAATATCAAAAAACCATTTTAGAATATTCCAAGAAATATTAATGGCAGATTTCATGAATATTTCAATAAATATTCCGGCGGAAGATTTTTGAAATAATTATATGCAATATTCCGCGTAAAATGAGTGGAAAATTCCATGAATAATTCAAGGAATATAACAGAAAAAATTTATAATTTTCCAAGAAATATTGATGAACGATTCCATGAATATTTCAGTAAATCTTTCGGTGAAAGATTTTAGAAATAATTCTGTTCAATATTCCGCGCAATATGAGTTGAAGATTCCATGAATAATTCAAGAAATATCAAAAAACCATTTTAGAATTTTCCAAGAAATATTAATCGCAGATTTCATGAATATTTCAATAAATATTCCGACGGAAGATTTTTGATATAATTCTGTGCAATATTCCGCGTAAAATGAGTGGAAAATTCCATGAAAAATTCAAGAAATATCAAAAACAAATTTAAGAATTTTTCAAATAATATTAATGGCAGATTCCATGAATATTTCAGTAAATATTCCGGCGGTAGATTTATTTAATAATTCCATGCAATATACCGCGCAATATGAGTGGAAAATTCCATGAATAATTCAAGAAATATCAAATAACATTTTAGAATTTTCCAAGAAATATTAATGGCAGATTCCATGAATATTTCAATAAATATTCCGGCGGTAGATTTCTTTAATAATTCCATGCAATATTCCGCGCAATATGAGTGGAAGGTTCCATGAATAATTCAAGAAATATCAAAAAAACATTTTAGAATTTTCCAAGAAATATTAATGGCAGATTTCATGAATATTTCAATAAATATTCCGGCGGAAGATTTTTGATATAATTCTGTGCAATATTCCGCGTAAAATGAGTGGAAAATTCCATGAATAATTCAAGAAATATCAAAAACACATTTAAGAATTTTCCAAGAAATATTAATGGCAGATTCCATGAACATTTCAATAAATATTCCGGCGGTAGATTTCTTTAATAATTCTATGCAATATTCCGCGCAATATGAGTGGAAGGTTCCATGAATAATTCAAGAAATATCAAAAAAGCATTTTAGAATTTTCCAAGAAATATTAATGGCAGATTCCATGAACATTTCAATAAATATTCCGGCGGTAGATTTCTTTAATAATTCTATGCAATATTCCGCGTAAAATGAGTGGAAAATTCCATGAATAATTCAAGAAATAGCAAAAACACATTTAAGAATTTTCCAAGAAATATTGATGAGCGATTCCATGAATATTTCAGTAAATCTTTCGGTGAAAGATTTTAGAAATAATTCTATGCAATATTCCGCGCAATATGAGTGGAAGGTTCCATGAATAATTCAAGAAATATCAAAAAAACATTTTAGAATTTTCCAAGAAATATTAATGGCAGATTTCATGAATATTTCAATAAATATTCCGGCGGAAGATTTTTGATATAATTCTGTGCAATATTCCGCGTAAAATGAGTGGAAAATTCCATGAATAATTCAAGGAATATAACAGAAATAATTTAGAATTTTCCAAGAAATATTGATGAAAGATTCCATCAAAATTTCAGTAAATCTTTCAGTGAAAGATTTTAGAAATAATTCTGTGCTATATTCCGCGTAAAATGAGTGGAAAATTCCATGAATAATTCAAGAAATATCAAAAACACATTTAAGAATTTTCCAAGAAATATTAATGGCAGATTCGATGAACATTTCAATAAATATTCCGGCGGTAGATTTCTTTAATAATTCTATGCAATATTCCGCGCAATATGAGTGGAAGGTTCCATGAATAATTCAAGAAATATCAAAAAACATTTTAGAATTTTCCAAGAAATATTAATGGCAGATTTCATGAATATTTCAATAAATATTCCGGCGGAAGATTTTTGATAATTATATGCAATATTCCGCGTAAAATGAGTGGCCAATTCCATGAATAATTCAAGGAATATAACAGAAAAAATTTAGAATTTTCCAAGAAATATTGATGAAAGATTCCATCAAAATTTCAGTAAATCTTCCAGTGAAAGATTTTAGAAATAATTCTGTGCTATATTCCGCGTAAAATGAGTGGAAAATTCCATGAATAATTCAAGAAATATCAAAAACACATTTAAGAATTTTCCAAGAAATATTAATGGCAGATTCCATGAACATTTCAATAATTATTCCGGCGGTAGATTTCTTTAATAATTCTATGCAATATTCCGCGCAATATGAGTGGAAGGTTCCATGAATAATTCAAGAAATATCAAAAAAGCATTTTAGAATTTTCCAAGAAATATTAATGGCAGATTTCATGAATATTTCAATAAATATTCCGGCGGAAGATTTTTGATATAATTCTGTGCAATATTCCGCGCAAAATGAGTGGAAAATTCCATGAATAATTCAAGGAATATAACAGAAATAATTTAGAATTTTCCAAGAAATATTGATGAAAGATTCCATCAAAATTTCAGTAAATCTTTCGGTGAAAGATTTTAGAAATAATTCTATGCAATATTCCGCGCAATATGAGTGGAAGGTTCCATGAATAATTCAAGAAATATCAAAAACACATTTAAGAATTTTCCAAGAAATATTAATGGCAGATTCCATGAACATTTCAATAAATATTCCGGCGGTAGATTTCTTTAATAATTCTATGCAATATTCCGCGCAATATGAGTGGAAGGTTCCATGAATAATTCAAGAAATATCAAAAAAGCATTTTAGAATTTTCCAAGAAATATTAATGGCAGATTTCATGAATATTTCAATAAATATTCCGGCGGAAGATTTTTGATATAATTCTGTGCAATATTCCGCGCAAAATGAGTGGAAAATTCCATGAATAATTCAAGAAACATCAAAAAACATTTTAGAATTTTCCAAGAAATATTAATGCCAGATTTCATGAATATTTCAATAAATATTCCGGCGGAAGATTTTTGATAATTATATGCAATATTCCGCGTAAATTGAGTGGCCAATTCCATGAATAATTCAAGGAATATAACAGAAAAAATTTAGAATTTTCCAAGAAATATTGATGAACGATTCTATGAAAATTTCAGTAAATCTTTCAGTGAAAGATTGTAGAAATAATTCTGTGCAATATTCCGCGTAAAATGAGTGTAAATTTCCATGAATAATTCAAGAAATATCAAAAAAACATTTTAGAATTTTCCAAGAAATATTAATGGCAGATTCCATGAATATTTCAATAAATATTTCGGCGGTAGATTTCTTTAATAATTCTATGCAATATTCCGCGCAATATGAGTGGAAGGTTCCATGAATAATTCAAGAAATATCAAAAAAACATTTTAGAATTTTCCAAGAAATATTAATGGCAGATTTCATGAATATTTCAATAAATATTCCGGCGGAAGATTTTTGAAATAATTATATGCAATATTCCGCGTAAAATGAGTTGAAAATTCCATGAATAATTCAAGAAATATCAAAAACACATTTAAGAATTTTTCAAAAAATATTAATGGCAGATTTCATGAATATTTCAATAAATATTCCGGCGGAAGATTTTTGAAATAATTATATGCAATATTCCGCGCAAAATGAGTGGAAAATTCCATGAATAATTCAAGAAACATCAAAAAACATTTTAGAATTTTCCAAGAAATATTAATGCCAGATTTCATGAATATTTCAATAAATATTCCGGCGGAAGATTTTTGATATAATTATATGCAATATTCCGCGTAAAATGAGTGGCAAATTCCATGAAAAATTCAAGGAATATAACAGAAAAAATTTAGAATTTTCCAAGAAATATTGATGAACGATTCTATGAAAATTTCAGTAAATCTTTCAGTGAAAGATTGTAGAAATAATTCTGTGCAATATTCCGCGTAAAATGAGTGGAAAATTCCATGAATAATTCAAGAAATATCAAAAAAACATTTAAGAATTTTTCAAAAAATATTAATGGCAGATTCCATGAACATTTCAATAAATATTTCGGCGGTAGATTTCTTTTATAATTCTATGCAATATTCCGCGCAATATGAGTAGAGGGTTCCATGAATAAATCAAGAAATATCAAAAAAACATTTTAGAATTTTCCAAGAAATATTAATGCCAGATTTCATGAATATTTCAATAAATATTCCGGCGGAAGATTTTTGATATAATTATATGCAATATTCCGCGTAAAATGAGTGGCAAATTCCATGAAAAATTCAAGGAATATAACAGAAAAAATTTAGAATTTTCCAAGAAATATTGATGAACGATTCCATCAAAATTTCAGTAAATCTTTCAGTGAAAGATTTTAGAAATAATTCTGTGCAATATTCCGCGTAAAATGAGTGGAAAATTCCATGAATAATTCAAGAAATAGCAAAAACACATTTAAGAATTTTCCAAGAAATATTGATGAGCGATTCCATGAATATTTCAGTAAATCTTTCGGTGAAAGATTTTAGAAATAATTCTATGCAATATTCCGCGCAATATGAGTGGAAGGTTCCATGAATAATTCAAGAAATATCAAAAAAACATTTTAGAATTTTCCAAGAAATATTAATGGCAGATTTCATGAATATTTCAATAAATATTCCGGCGGAAGATTTTTGATATAATTCTGTGCAATATTCCGCGTAAAATGAGTGGAAAATTCCATGAATAATTCAAGGAATATAACAGAAATAATTTAGAATTTTCCAAGAAATATTGATGAAAGATTCCATCAAAATTTCAGTAAATCTTTCAGTGAAAGATTTTAGAAATAATTCTGTGCTATATTCCGCGTAAAATGAGTGGAAAATTCCATGAATAATTCAAGAAATATCAAAAACACATTTAAGAATTTTCCAAGAAATATTAATGGCAGATTCCATGAACATTTCAATAATTATTCCGGCGGTAGATTTCTTTAATAATTCTATGCAATATTCCGCGCAATATGAGTGGAAGGTTCCATGAATAATTCAAGAAATATCAAAAAAGCATTTTAGAATTTTCCAAGAAATATTAATGGCAGATTTCATGAATATTTCAATAAATATTCCGGCGGAAGATTTTTGATATAATTCTGTGCAATATTCCGCGCAAAATGAGTGGAAAATTCCATGAATAATTCAAGGAATATAACAGAAATAATTTAGAATTTTCCAAGAAATATTGATGAAAGATTCCATCAAAATTTCAGTAAATCTTTCGGTGAAAGATTTTAGAAATAATTCTATGCAATATTCCGCGCAATATGAGTGGAAGGTTCCATGAATAATTCAAGAAATATCAAAAACACATTTAAGAATTTTCCAAGAAATATTAATGGCAGATTCCATGAACATTTCAATAAATATTCCGGCGGTAGATTTCTTTAATAATTCTATGCAATATTCCGCGCAATATGAGTGGAAGGTTCCATGAATAATTCAAGAAATATCAAAAAAGCATTTTAGAATTTTCCAAGAAATATTAATGGCAGATTTCATGAATATTTCAATAAATATTCCGGCGGAAGATTTTTGATATAATTCTGTGCAATATTCCGCGTAAAATGAGTGGAAAATTCCATGAATAATTCAAGGAATATAACAGAAAAAATTTTGAATTTTCCAAGAAATATTGATGAAAGATTCCATCAAAATTTCAGTAAATCTTTCAGTGAAAGATTTTAGAAATAATTCTCTGCTATATTCCGCGCAATATGAGTGGAAGGTTCCATGAATAATTCAAGAAATATCAAAAAAACATTTTAGAATTTTCCAAGAAATATTAATGGCAGATTTCATGAATATTTCAATAAATATTCCGGCGGAAGATTTTTGAAATAATTATATGCAATATTCCGCGTAAAATGAGTTGAAAATTCCATGAATAATTCAAGAAATATCAAAAACACATTTAAGAATTTTTCAAAAAATATTAATGGCAGATTTCATGAATATTTCAATAAATATTCCGGCGGAAGATTTTTGAAATAATTATATGCAATATTCCGCGCAAAATGAGTGGAAAATTCCATGAATAATTCAAGAAACATCAAAAAACATTTTAGAATTTTCCAAGAAATATTAATGCCAGATTTCATGAATATTTCAATAAATATTCCGGCGGAAGATTTTTGATATAATTATATGCAATATTCCGCGTAAAATGAGTGGCAAATTCCATGAAAAATTCAAGGAATATAACAGAAAAAATTTAGAATTTTCCAAGAAATATTGATGAACGATTCCATCAAAATTTCAGTAAATCTTTCAGTGAAAGATTTTAGAAATAATTCTGTGCAATATTCCGCGTAAAATGAGTGGAAAATTCCATGAATAATTCAAGAAATAGCAAAAACACATTTAAGAATTTTCCAAGAAATATTGATGAGCGATTCCATGAATATTTCAGTAAATCTTTCGGTGAAAGATTTTAGAAATAATTCTATGCAATATTCCGCGCAATATGAGTGGAAGGTTCCATGAATAATTCAAGAAATATCAAAAAAACATAATAGTATTTTCCAAGAAAGATTAATGGCAGATTTCATGAATATTTCAATAAATATTCCGGCGGAAGATTTTTGATATAATTCTGTGCAATATTCCGCGTAAAATGAGTGGAAAATTCCATGAATAATTCAAGGAATATAACAGAAAAAATTTAGAATTTTCCAAGAAATATTGATGAAAGATTCCATCAAAATTTCAGTAAATCTTTCAGTGAAAGATTTTAGAAATAATTCTGTGCTATATTCCGCGTAAAATGAGTGGAAAATTCCATGAATAATTCAAGAAATATCAAAAACACATTTAAGAATTTTCCAAGAAATATTAATGGCAGATTCCATGAACATTTCAATAAATATTCCGGCGGTAGATTTCTTTGATAATTCTATGCAATATTCCGCGCAATATGAGTGGAAGGTTCCATGAATAATTCAAGAAATATCAAAAAAGCATTTTAGAATTTTCCAAGAAATATTAATGGCAGATTTCATGAATATTTCAATAAATATTCCGGCGGAAGATTTTTGATATAATTCTGTGCAATATTCCGCGTAAAATGAGTGGAAAATTCCATGAATAATTCAAGGAATATAACAGAAAAAATTTTGAATTTTCCAAGAAATATTGATGAAAGATTCCATCAAAATTTCAGTAAATCTTTCAGTGAAAGATTTTAGAAATAATTCTCTGCTATATTCCGCGTAAAATGAGTGGAAAATTCCATGAATAATTCAAGAAATATCAAAAACACATTTAAGAATTTTCCAAGAAATATTAATGGCAGATTCCATGAACATTTCAATAAATATTCCGGCGGTAGATTTCTTTAATAATTCTATGCAATATTCCGCGCAATATGAGTAGAAGGTTCCATGAATAAATCAAGAAATATCAAAAAAACATTTTAGAATTTTCCAAGAAATATTAATGGCAGATTCCATGAATATTTCAATAAATATTCCGGCTGTAGATTTCTTTAATAATTCTATGCAATATTCCGCGCAATATGAGTAGAAGGTTCCATGAATAAATCAAGAAATATCAAAAAAACATTTTAGAATTTTCCAAGAAATATTAATGGCAGATTTCATGAATATTTCAATAAATATTCCGGCGGAAGATTTTTGATATAATTATATACAATATTCCGCGTAAAATGAGTGGAAAATTCCATGAATTATTCAAGAAATATCAAAAAAACATTTTAGAATTTTCCAAGAAATATTGATGAACGATTCCATGAATATTTCAATAAATATTCCGGCGGAAGATTTTTGAAATAATTATATGCAATATTTCGCGTAAAATGAGTGGAAAATTCCATGAATAATTCAAGGAATATAACAGAAAAAATTTAGAATTTTCCAAGAAATATTGATGAACGATTCCATGAATATTTCAATAAATATTCCGGTGAAAGATTTAAGAAATAATTCTGTGCAATATTTTGTGGAATATGTTTGGAATCTTCCATTAATAATCTTAGAAATATTCCAAAACTTATTCGGAATATTCCAATGGAATATTTTAGGAAGATTCCTACAATATTCCATGATATTTGTATAAATTTTGTCTTTTACAAAATATTACTAAAATATTTCTGAAAAATTCCACTGGAATGTATCACTGTAATATTTTGAAAGATTTCACTGCAATCGTTCATGCTGTGTGGGCTAGTCATCTTGTACATAGTTTAATATAATCTAGTCACAATCAGAGAAAAAGCTGCATGGCAAAGTTTTGAAACTGTTCGTGAGAACTTTTTAGGAAATAAAAAGAGTGAGAACTATCAGGAACTAGTTGAACAAATGTTGGAGAATTTCAACAATTTGGGTTGCTTGATGAGGTATAAAATGCGTTTCTTACATTCCCATCTTGATTACTTCCTTCTTAATCTAGGAGATGTCAGTGAAGAACAGGGAGAACGATTTCATGAAGATATAAGTGTAATGGAGAATCGATACCAAGGAAGATGGAATGTCAACATGATGGCAGATTTTTGCTGGACACTGAAGAGAGACATTAAAACAAATAACAAAAAGATAAAAAGAAACCCATTGCATAGGTCATTTGAAGTAAAAAGAGTTCGTTACAAGAGAAAAAAGGAGTAAAGAAAGACGTCGAGAGTTACTATGCTAGTGGAAAAAAAGCAAAATAAGAAAAAAATATAAACGAAAGCAACTTTTCTCTGTATACAAGGAAGATATTATGTGATTAAATAAGATTTTTTACAATTTTTCGGTATCTTTTTCCATTTTTGGAAAGTTTTGATATGACATTTTAATCGGTTTAAACTGTTTCTTCTCAGTTTGAGCTTGAACTGACCCTGAACCTGACGAGATGGGGCCAAACTGATTCCGGATTTGGATTCAGCGACCAAAAAAACATGAATATATAGCATTTTAATTTGTTTAACCGTTACTACCCAATTTGACCTCGAACTGACCTTGAACCTGACGTGATCGGGTAAAACTGACCCGAGATTCAGATTTAGCGACTAAAA
Source organism: Nasonia vitripennis (assembly GCF_009193385.2). Lineage (NCBI taxonomy): Eukaryota > Metazoa > Arthropoda > Insecta > Hymenoptera > Pteromalidae > Nasonia > Nasonia vitripennis. The sequence continues at coordinate 54,810 of NW_022279837.1, forward strand.
AAACATAAATGTATGGCATTTTTATTTCTTTTAACCATTTCTTCTCAGTTTGAGCTTGAACTGACCTTGAACCTGACGAGATGGGTCAAACTGATTCCGGATTTGGATTCAGCGACAAAATAAACATAAATATATGGCATTTTAATTTTTTTAACCGTTACTTCCCAATTTGACCTCGAACTGACCTTGAACCTGAAGTGATCGGGTAAAACTGACCCCAGATTCAGATTCAGCGACTAAAAAAACATAAATGTATGGCATTTTTATTTCCTTTAACCATTTCTTCTCAGTTTGAGCTTGAACTGACCTTGAACCTGACGAGATGGGGCCAAACTGATTCCGGATTTGGATTCAGCGACAAAATAAACATAAATATATGGCATTTTAATTTTTTTAACCGTTACTTCCCAATTTGACCTCGAACTGACCTTGAACCTGACGTGATCGGTTAAACTGACCCGAGATTCAGATTCAGCGACTAAAAAAACATAAATGTATGGCATTTTTATTTCTTTTAACCATTTCTTCTCAGTTTGAGCTTGAACTGACCTTGAACCTGACGAGATGGGGCCAAACTGATTCCGGATTTGGATTCAGCGACAAAATAAACATAAATATATGGCATTTTAATTTTTTTAACCGTTACTTCCCAATTTGACTTCGAACTGACCTTGAACCTGACGTGATCGGGTAAAACTGACCCCGGATTCGGATTCAGCCACCGAAAAAACATAAATGTATGGCATTTTTATTTCTTTTAATCATTTCTTCTCAGTTTGAGCTTGAACTGACCTTGAACCTGACGAGATGGGGCCAAACTGATTCCGGATTTGGATTCAGCGACCAAAAAAACATAAATATATGGCATTTTAATTTTTTTAAACCTTTTCTTCTTAATTTGACCTCCAACTGACCTTGACCCTGACGTGATGGAACCTAACTGACCTTATATTCGAATTCAGCGACCCGAAAAACATAAAGAGAAGTTTCGCGGTATTATTATACGTGTAGTGGATTTGTTGCGATTAAGCGCAAATCATACTGCTATCAAGAGAGTGTGCGACTTTGAGTGGCGTCGTCGCTTGAGACGCATGAGTTGCGTACATCTGAAAAGAATGTTTCGTTGGATTCTTAGCTGCTGTACTATTCGTGAATTTGCTCGCCTGTATTGCTTGATATTCCGTGGAAATCATTTGGCTGTAAGTACAGCGGCCGAATTAATTTTACTACGAGATCTACATCAGATGGTTCCTTTGCAGTGTTTAATGACTGAATACGACGAATATGTTGGTAAGTACTCAACTAAGTAATATTATTTTTTTAAATCAACACATTTCTTATAAAATATGTTTTACAGCGCGCGAAAATCTTCTAAGGGAAACGCGCGATGACAACGATCATGGCGATGAAGAAGATAGGCAAATTTATACCGTTTTGTCCTCGAGTGATGACAGTGACGGCGACACTATACGTCGATGGGTACCATTGCGATCTGCAAAACGTAGATTGTCTTACGATTTGTACGATGACGACGGTGACGATGACGGTGCTGGTACGAGTGTACCGCGATCACGCCAACGTGTATCGGGTCCATCAGCGCTTGTGCCATATACCGACGAGGACACAGCTACAAGTGCGTGTGCAACCTCTGTTCCCGCGACAGAGCGTTTAAACGACGGTCATCAAGTCGAAATTTTGAGCGGATTTACGATGCTTGAAAGTAGCGGAGAGGGTGACGCTGATTTCACGCCGTCGTCGCCTATAGGGCCTCCGCAGGCGTGTTCGACCCAACGTGCTGATAACGAGAATGACGAGTCGTGTTCGGAAGAAGATTTTTTTTCGTCTCCAGATGTCGAAGCTTCTAATCGGGCTTTTATCGGACGATCATATCCGAGAAGTGATTTGGTACGTGTGATTCATCGTAATTATGCTGTGCCGAACGAAGCTGTGCAGTGTGCTATCGATGCACGATCAGTATCTGAAAGCAGTGACGAAGATGATGAACCTGCCAATAGCACAGCTACAGGAGCAGCAGCGGCAGCCTCTACAAACAATGCTCAGCGCGCAGCAATACAAAACTTTTACTCGCGGCCAATGGCGCTACGAATGACGTATCATCGGTACGATGAAAGAGATGCTTTTGACAATAGGATAAATGAGCGTAAGTTTAATCTTTATTTCTGATATTTTATAATTTGAGTAAATTTTTAATTTACAACATTTTTTTTCATTTTATTTTTTAAAGAAAAGTTATAAGAAGAGTCGAAAATGGCACCGATTCCATAGAGCGGTTCAACGCGTCAAATTTAGAGGTTTATATTGATCGTATATACAAAGTGCGTAGAGCCCAAGAGTTGCGATGGTTGTATACACAGGCCGAAAACTAAAATTCTCCTCTGTATACGGCGCCGGACATCGTAGATTTACTGGACCGTGTTCATGAAAGTTTTAATGGGCCGCCAGAAGAATGAATTCAAAAGAAAACATTTATTACTTCGCGCATGTGTGTTTTTAAAAATAAATAAAAATAATGGCTATATAAAATAATAGACTTGTTTTTTTTATAAAACTATTATTTCAGCAGCATGTAGTGCCTCGATATCGCCGGAGTTTCAAACGCAGAACCGTGTCGACGATTTCGACTCATTCGATAGTGTCATAAATACTGCTGTAAACACGCCAACACAGATAGGCGGGAGATCAGAGGTACGTCGTCGGCCTTGTGGTCAAAGTAGCGATAATGACAGCTCTACCACCCGAAGCAGCAGTGGCAGCAGATATCGCAGCTGCAGCAGCAGCAGCCGGAGTAGTAGTGGTGAGCGTAGTACATAGCGATAGTAGTGTGAGGAAAGTCGATCGTGATCGTGAGGAAAGTGCGCATAGTGGTGACGAGCAACGTGTACACTGCGATAATGATAGCGTCGAGGGTAGCGTTAGAGAAAACGATAATAATATGGGAATTCAAGGTCCAGGTGTTCGATTTACCACCATAGAAGAGCGTAATCACTATGTACGTAGATTTCGTGTAAATGGTGTGCGAATAGTCATGCGTGTGTTAGAGACTATGCCTGAAAATTTTGATCCTATTTTGTGGCTTGAGTTAGTAATGCGCGATATTCACGCGTATTTAGTATCAATGGCGGGCAGTAGTGATTTGATAGGCGTTACGATAAATAGTGAAAATTTCGCGCGCGGTTCAGCTGGTATTTCCCTACGGCCAGTCGCAAATTTTTTCGTGGATGATTTATGGATGCTTGTCAGCGGAGTAACGCAGAGCAATGAAAATTTCGAAATAGACGATAATTTTTCTATTGAAGCTACGTACGTGGAGGTGCCGCTTGGGGCTGGACGAAAGAAAAGTTTTGGCATAAATATGCTGGGTCAACGGTCTTTAATTTCCATCATTCGAAACTCTGATAATTTGTGCTTGCTGCGAGCATTAGTTGTTGGTGAGGCTTTTGTTAACTTAAAAGAAGACGCGACTGACACGACGAAAAAAGCATGGACTGTAATACGCGACAGTTGTCGCGCCTTACAAAAGGAGCGCGCGTTAGAGTTAACTGCTGCAGCTGGCGTTACAATACCGCCGGCTGGGTGTGGGTTTCGCGAAATTCAAAAATTTCAATACTATTATGCGCGAAAGAATATAGCGATAGTCGTGTACGATAGTCAAACTTTTGGTTCTGGGGAGGCTCCTTTTTTCGACGATCGCCTTATGTTATACAATCTTCTATCACCGAAAGTCGTTCATATTTGTCACGATGCAGCCGTGCATCATTTTGATACAATTTTGAATTTAACGGGTGCTGCTAAAAGTAAATTTTTTTGCGACCGTTGTAATAAAAAGTATCAGTACGTTGATCGACACGTGTGTAACTCGATATGCCCGCGTTGTTTTGTTACACCTAGTTGTAGCAAAGACGACATTCAGCTGATTACGTGCAACGACTGCTTTAGAAGTTTTTTCGGAAACACTTGTTTTCAGAATCATAAAACGGTGGGGTCGTATAAAAAGCGAAATATCAATGATGATATTCTGTATGTAAATTGGCAATTCAGAGAAGAAGCTGTAACATCGACACCCTATACGAATGTCATCATAGCAGCGTACACAACGGCGCAGGCACGCCTCGAACTGTATGGTTACTTGGAAAAACTCGGATCGCGCCTACTATACTGCGATACAGACTCGTCCATTTTTGTGAAAAATTAAAACGATCCGGCCGAATATGAGCCGCCAATAGGTAATATCTTAGGTGCTATGACGGATGAGTTAAGAAGTTATGGCGAGGGTACGTACATAGAAACCATGATGTCTGCAGCGCTGAAATTTTACGCTTTTCGGGCAATCATACCGGGCGCCGGTGCCACTATAGAATGTTGTAAAGTCAAAGGTATACGTCTAAATTACAATAATTCTTTAAAGATAAATTTTGACTGCATAAAATCTCTAATTGACGATGAATTTGGTGAAAATGCCGACAAAAGCGACAACGACAATGACGATCGCGACACCGTCAAGGACAAGCGTACAATTAAGGTACACTTTTCAACAATCAGGCGCACACTTACTCACGAGGTTGTGATTCGCGACGAGTTCAAAACTTGTAGCGTTGTTCTTAAAAAAAACGATATGTGTCGAAAAACTGTTCTCTTCCTTTTGGTTATAAAAAACAACTAATCCATTGTAAAATATGTCTACATCTCAAAAAATATGATTGAAAATAAAAGAAATACCTTACCTTGATGTATTCTTATCTATACTGAAAAAGTAAAAAAATAAATATATTTACCATTACCCATCACTCCAAAAATCAGCTTATTACCGCGGCGGCCGATCATCACCTGATCACACCGCGTGTAGTAGGCTAGAGAGCAGCGGTCGCGTCGTTTCAGCTTATCTTGCGCCCACCCGCCCGGGAAAACAGCTGATAACGAGGCACGCGCTGAGCTGACTGTGACGTGCCTCGACCGCGTCGCCGCCACCCCAGATCGTCGACAATAAAACAAGTGGACGGTTGTTTGTTTTTGTCAGTAACAAAGATGGATATTCGTTGGAAGCATCCGTTCACATGCATCATATCAGGCCCAACGATGTGTGGAAGAACCGTATTCGTAAAACGGTTTCTCGCTAATCTGCCTGAAATGTGCAACGTGCGCTTTGATCGCGTCTTATTTTACTATGGCGAATGGCAAGATACGTATAGGAACGAATTCAAAATACCCGGTAATTCCAACGATAACGATAAGAAAAACTTGCTAATTTTAGACGACTTGATGCGTGAATCTTCTAACAGTGTAGTACTCGATTTATTTGTACGTGGCTGTCATCACAAAAACATATCCACTATATATCTATGTCAGAATCTTTTTTACAAAGGTGCAAATCAGCGTGATTTGTCTCTCAATTGGAATTACATCGTTCTGTTCAAGAATCCTCGCGACCGTGCGCAAATCCAGTACCTAGCGCGACGCGGCAAGTTAATCCCGAAGACTCGAAATTTCTGCAAGAGGCCTACATGGATGCATGTAGTCGCCCCATAGCGATCTACTCTTGGATCTAAAACAGGATACGCCGGACGACTTTCGATTTCGAACATGTGTTTTTCCTGACGATCAGCTGCAATACGCGTACGTGCCTCGTCGTGGCAAATCGACTCGACGATAGATGCAGGGTGCGATACACAACATTATTTAATGTGCCGATTGTAACGAGACTAAAGCAGTCTCTCTGTGATGATGGCCGTACGAACATCCTGCAACAGCAGCACTGATCCGCGTATTGTTTGTGGTAAACATTTTTCAAAAAAACACGTTGCACTTTTGAACGCCATCTGTCACGCCAACGCAAAACAGCACGATGCCTTGATACGGACCACTGATAAACAGCTCATCAAGTGTTTCTGCGAATGCACGCTCAACGTCTTACACGGAATAGTCGAGATCAAGGAGTGCGAAAAACATCGTCTAAAAAAGCACAAACGCGTCTTGAGAAAATTGATCGAACCACCAACCGCCGCCGCCACCGCTGGTACTTGGAAACGTCGAAAACGCACTATAATTCAGAGCGGTGGTTTTTTCTTACCACTGCTTCACGAACCGCTCATCAGCACGATTTTTTCAAAAATTTTACACTAACATGGAGCACGCCAGAAAAATGATTGTTGTACCGGAGACGATGGCCGAGCGTTTACAAAACACCGCCCAGTTTACGACTGTTCAGCAGCAGCAGCACGCGTTACCAGCACCACCAACAACCGAGGGCAGTGTACAAACGCCTGGGGATAACTTATCACGACTAGACGCGGAAATGCATGAGATTCTTAATTCAAAAAAATTTATCAGTGAAGAAGAAAAGTGTAAAAACTACTTGCAAGCACTGCGACGATTTCTGTTCTTCTAGGAAAGCGAACAACTCGAAGAGCCTCGCGATCAAGTTCATCAGAAAAAAGCACGCTTGCTGCTTAAACACTGGCAAGCTAACGAGTCCGATCGGCTCAAATGGAACAACACGGGTGGCGTTATCATAGACGGTAGTCTCGTGCCTCAATCGAATATAGCAGACTTACTCAGCGATATATTAATAAAGCCAAAAAAGATACCCAGTACGATCCGCCCGTTGGACAATTTCAATTTGCAAAGTTTATCGCCAGCTCCGAAACGCTGAATGAATTCGTCGGAAATACGCACGTTTCAAAAATGATTAGACAAATATCGGCTCGAATAAAGGTGGCGAAGCGCGAAAGTACGGATACAGTAGCCACGTCACCGCCGCCGAGTAAAGTCAGACACGAGCCGCGGCTGCCAAGACGATCAGCTCGTGAAAAAAGATGGTTAAATCTGCCGGTACGAAGTTTGAGAAAAAGTATTATGATCCCGGACACGAGGCCGGTTACGCCGGTGCTCGAAATCTCCTCCGTGTCAATACTCGAGGCAAATCTTTAACCGACAAAGAAAAGAATCGCATCTACGAGTGGCTGAGCAACCAGGATACGTACACACTTCATCATCCGATATGCAAAAAATTTTCAAGATTGCACTATAACGTCACCAACATTGACGACGTTTGGGAGGCAGAATTGTGTCAATTAACCGCGCTCAAAGAAGCGAATGACGGATTCTGTTACATACTCGTCGTCATAGATGTTCTCAGTAAATTTGTATGGGCCGAACCCTTACGCGATAAATCAGCTCAGACAGTCGCTACAGCCATTGAAAAAATTCTCAAACGAGCCGGTAATCGTGTGCCTCAGTGTTTACAATCGGACAAGGGAAAAGAGTTTACAGGTAGCGCTGTTCAAAAAATTCTCAAAAAATACGACATTTCTTTTCGCACCGCCCGAAATCCGGGTATCAAAGCGGCCGTAGTTAAACGCGTGAATCTTACGCTGAAAGAGCATATGTGAAGGTACTTTACCCACCGCAACACCAAACGTTACATTGACGTGTTACAGAAAATTGTCGACGCATACAACAACACGATTCACACGTCTACAAATATGAGGCCTGCTGCGGTTAATCTCTACAATGCGCACAAAGCCCGCAGCAACGTAGAGCAGCAGTGCCACGCTCGTGAAAAGAAGCACCCGATACAGCCTAAATACCGTGTCAACTACTACGTGCGCATCAGTTGATCCAAGGGCACCTTTTCGAAAGGGTTCGAAAAAAACTTTAGCGAAGAAATTTTCAAAATCAAAGGTGTAACTCAGCGGCAAGGTATCTACACATACGAATTAGAGGATCTCAATGGTGAAATCATTGACGGATTTTTTTACAACGAGGAATTGGTGCGCGTAGGCGCTGCTCGTATGCTAACTGATCAAGAATTCAAGATAGAGCGTGTAATTAAAACCAAGGGTCGCGGAAATAAAAAACAATTGTTTGTCAAGTGGCTGGAATATCCCGATAAATTTAACTCTTGGGTAAAAGCGAGCGATATCAAAGGTGTTTAAAGTATGGATAACGCGGACGACTTTTATCTCGTGCTACCGTGTAACAGCAGCTTGGTCTATTTTCCCGATAACGCGACAACTTGTTTCAGCACGCATCTGTGCCGCGAAATAAGACTGACAGGAGATTGGCACGTGGGCCTAGCCGAAATCCACGTGCAGCGCACCGTTATGCATATTCAAGTACCCGAGGCGTACTACACTTTTAAACTTGGCAGTGAGACTAGCAAAGACGGCGATCAGTACTACAATTTTCCTCATGGAATATACGAAACTGTGGACCAGCTGACCGAAGAATTGAACAAAGTACGAGATATTCGTGAGCATCAAATACTCGCACCGACTGCATTTCAGAAAGGCTACTACACCTTGAGAAGTAATTTTATAGGCAGATCCTAAGAAAATAGTCAAAAATTAAAAAATATCGTTTTTCTGCGAGACGCGATAACTGGAGTAAAATTATATAGCAGACTTTAGTACATTTGAGCGGTTAAGGTATAAATCGATGGATATAATTTAGAGCGACATTTTCGTCTAACGTAATATCTGGGTTAATTTAGCTTTGTACAGAACTTTAACAAAAGGAAATAACCATAGAAGCGTAGAAACATTTTTATTTTAAAGTATTGTTCTAAATACAAAACTATTGAGCAGTCCACCAACTTCTATTACACGAGTTAGATTAATTATCGACAATCGCTCTACCACTGATTGCGGATACTCAAGAAAGGTTCTAACTTTCAGTACAAGATGGCAAAATTGTAGCCAGGTACTTCAGTAGATGTAAGTCACATTAAAATTTTAAATCAGCATTTGTCAACTTACCCAATTTGCAAAAATATACCACTGAATATTAGAGTTACAAAATCTATTGGTACAGATAGTAATGATGCCGCATTAACAGATTCGAAAACCGCTGACATTAAATAACCTATAATGAGTAAAATTCTATACATTTTTTAAACTTCTAATGCAACATCTTGATTAAATTAATAATAAAATAAGATGGATTTACCAATAGCTGATGCAGAAAGGCACTTAATATGATCGGAGTAATAAATAATAAGAAGTTCTCATAATTTTCATTAAAACCTACGACAACATAAATAAAACTTGAGTAAATAAGTGGTTGAATTATTGCACCTGGAATCTGAAAAAATCACAAAATTTTCAGGACATGTAAATAAATAAAATACGTTTATATATATTAAATAAATATAAGTTTAGATATAATTATTGAATATGCGTACGCTTACGGATGCAAGCAAAGTATAAGCTAGTCTCGTTGATAAACATACGCGAAAGCGGACACATCAGGCTCGGCGCGAAGTTAGCTGCGCGACATGAAGGCGAGTCCGCACGACGCAAATTAAGCACGCGCGCGTAACGATCAGAAGGCAAGTCCGCATGAGCGCCGGCCGCGGCAGCCCAACAAGCAATTCAGCCGAAACACGCCAGGCGGCGGGCGCAGCGCACACTTGGTGCCGCAAACACACTCGCCCTACATACACGCACAACAGCGCACACATACATGCCGCGATGCTTTATATGGCTGACCGCGCGGCGTCGGTAGCAGTTGAACTGGAGCTCCGATCCGGTCAGTACCGTGAACACAAATACTGCAAGGAGAGTCAGAGTTGGACCACAGCCGACGAAACCGTCTCGTGTAGACACATCGTGACGTATCTCTGCACCCTATGCCACTGTGCGCGTACAGGATTGAGGAAGTAGCAAAACGCTCACCGTCGATTCGCCGAGTCCGCTCACGTCTCGGTAAATTTGAGGTTAACCTCTCACTTTCGAAACAACCTTTACGCCGACGTCTCTCGACTCCTTTTGTCACTGTGCGCGCACAGGAGGACGAGGCCAGCGACGAGGATCCGCAGAGTCGTATTTCCACGTCTCCGCAAGTCCGAGGCTAACCTCAAAACACTGTGATATCGATCCGACTGCCACTGTGCGCACACAGGGCAACCGAAATCATTATAACGCAGCGCATTTGGATAGACGTAGCCGTGCGCACATGACTCCGTCGCAACCGCAATGTAAACCTAACCTCAAATCATCGTCATCACATAACTGTAATCGCACTGTAGCTTTATAGTCGCACCAAAATATTGTAACCGCGCCGATTAATTTACTTAACTTGTACAGGCGAAATCTTCCTAACCACCGCGGTAGATTATTTCCGTTACAGGTGGGCCTTAATGTAACTTACCCTTAAACCTTTTCCCCAACCAAATCCTGGATCCAACTGATTGCTCAATGCCGGGAAAAAGTAGAAACGTTACATGGTGTTCGGACAAGGACCTGTTTAGGAAAATTTTGCCTAAAATTTGCGATAGACTGTAAAATAAAGCCACTCGAAAAAAGCCGGATAATTTCTTTTTTTGTGAAATGAAAGTCAGGTGGATATACCGCCTCAATAAGGCGCAGCTTACCGCCAAACTTCAGGGAAAAATCCTCGATAGCGAAGGGTCTGTAGTAAAGCTTTGCCAACGTCTAATACGATACGCCCGGAAGAATCTGCGTGAATTCACCGATAAACAAGAAAATCCAGCGGGTACGATGAAGAAGCCGATTTAAAGCAAGATTTGGAAATGAAACGCTCTGAACTAATCCAACGAACCCTTGAAAAAACTCGACGAGAGGAGGCTCGTCCACACCAACCGGAGATCTTCCAGAATTGTTACCGAGCGAGAATAAATTCTCGATCAGATACGCAAGTGGAACTGCCATTTTCAAGAAAGGGACGTCTACACCTTTTTAGAGAGGGTTCGAGAATTACAGGCATCCTATGGATTTACCAGTGAACAATTTTTGCAGGGAGCCCTGGAATTACTTGAGAAGAAGCCCTCAGTAGCAGCGTAATTACGCCAGCGACTGTCGTACCTGGGAAGATCTCGAGGACAGACTCAGAAACTTCTACCTGTCGAGCGGGAGCGACGCAATCTAACCAGGCAAATCGCCGCGAGAATACAGAAACCCAACGGAACATAAAGGCTTACTGCAACGCTCTAACGACTCTAATAAGACGTAAAGGAGGATATACGCTGATAGAACAACTCGACAACTTATATATAACATGAAACTCGAACTACAGTTGAGAGTACGCAGAGAAGAGATCCACGATGTTCCTCAGCTAATACAACGAATGGAATACGAGAATATCGCCACTAAACTATGCGTATAGAACGGAAAACGGCATCAACAGTGCATCCACGAGCAAGAACATCGGAACAACCGACTACTATAACCGAGCCAGGTGCTGTTGGCACTGTAAACAACGCAGACATTTCCGCTCTGAGTGCAAAAATAAACCACGAAAGTTCTGCTCCGCTTGCGGAAAGGATAGCGTCCTCACCAGAGCTGTCATGGATTCCCCGGACCGATCGGGAAACGTCCAGAGGGGCGGCTCTACGATAGCGAGGGACCGTTCTGAGACGACAGATACCTCTTAAGCGTACAAATAAACAAATATACTGTGTTGGCATTTGTCGATCCGGGGACAGTTAGCTTATTTGTAATGCCAGAAACCGTAATAATTGGACAGAAAAACGGATGGTCCCATGGAAAATAAGAAACCCACGCTACCTTGCAAATGGATCAACAACTAAACAGACAGACTACAAAGAGGGTAAAGCAACAACCCTGGGAGCCACCTTTAGGAACAAGTTCATAATAATGAAGGGACTATGCCACGAGATACTGCTGGGAATGGATGCTCTACGTAAACTGAACATCCGCCTCATCGTAGCCAAGAGGGAATTACAGCACAACCAATCCACTACATCAGTGCTATTAATCAACGACATCGGCATCCACACTGAGAGAAATGTAGAGTTAGAATAGCCGTACATTTTTCTGTGGATTAGCTCCACAGCTGATTTAGCGGTGGACTCAGGCAGATTTTACCGGAGTTAAAGCCGAACTGAAACCAAATTAGGAGAAAAGCCATTTTTGCAAAAAATTAATATCCTGGTACAGGAGGAGGTTCATACCACAGGTGGCCAAGGAAACTGACCCTCTCAACAAACTCCTGAAGAAAAAGTTAAAATAGGAATGGGGATGCGAGCAACAAGAAGCTTTCCACAAACTCTAAGAAGACCTAGTGCGAGCACCAGTCTTAGCATGCCTAAATTTCTCAAAAACATTTGTATTACATACAGATGCCAGTAACGAAGGACTAGGAGTGGTTCTGACCCAAGAAGAAGAAGAATAAGAGCGGGTTATCGCCTACGACAGCCAATCGTTGAACCAGGCCGAGCGGAACTCTTCAGCGACCGAAAAGGAATGTCTTACCATAAAATGGGGAATTTAGGAGTTCCGCGAATACCTCAAAGGTTATCATTTTGTCGTACATACCGATCATCAATCTCTTAAATAGCTCGAAAAAATTGACAATCCGTCTGGCAGATTAGCACGATGGGCAATGTAGTTGTCACAATGAGACTACGAGGTCGAATATCAAAGAGGGAAGATAATACCATCGCAGATGCTCTGTCCAGACAACTAGTAGCAGTGTGTAACATCGACGTCAAGACGAGCTGCACTTGGCATACGAAGAAGTTGAGCA
>NW_022279838.1:0-60064 GCF_009193385.2 Nasonia vitripennis
TTAGTCTGCCTCTGATACTGCATTAACTCGAGCGAATAAACGTATATTCCAGATAATTTAAATAATCATAATAATAGGATTCATTGATGTTACCGTTTCTGGAGGTCAGAGCTGAAAGAGCTCTGTAACCGATTTTCCCAGCTATTTATACATATTTTTGCGCGTTCACGGACGTCATTGGTAGACAACAAGAAAGTACTGTATAAACTCAACCAGCGCTGTCTTTCCAAAAGTTAAGTCTGCCTCTGATACTGCATTAACTCGAGCGAATAAACGTATATTCCAGATAATTTAAATAATCATAATAATAGGATTCATTATGTTACCGTTTCTGGAGGTCAGAGCTGAAAGAGCTCTGGAACCGATTTTTCCAGCTATTTATACATATTTTGCGCATCCACAGACGTCATTGAAAGACAACAGGAAAGTATTTATATAAATTAACCTGCGCTGCCTTTCAAAAGTTTAGTCTGCCTCTGATACTGCATTAACTCGAGCGAATATAAACGTATATTCCAGATAATTTAAATAATCATAATAATAGGATTCAGCGATGTTACCGTTTCTGGGTCAGAGCGTGGAAAGAGCTCTGTAACGATTTTCCCGCTATTTATACATATTTTTGCGCGTTCACGGACGTCATTGGTAGACAACAAGAAAGTACTATATAAACTCAACCAGCGCTGTCTTCAAAAGTTAAGTCTGCCTCTGATACTGCATTAACTCGAGCGAATAAACGTATATTCCAGATAATTTAAATAATCAAAATAATAGGATTCAGCGATGTTACCGTTTCTATAGGTCAGAGCGAAATAAGCACTAGAACCGATTTTTCCAGCTATTTATACATATTTTTGCGCGTTCACGGACGTCATTGGTAGACAACAGAAATTACTGTATAAACTTAACCGCGCTGTCTTCCAAAAGTTAAGTCTGCCTCTGATACTGCATTAACTCGAGCGAATAAACGTATATTCCAGATAATTTAAATAATCATAATAATAGGATTCATTGATATTTACCGTTTTCTGAGGTCAGAGCTGAAAGAGCTCTGTAACCGATTTTCCCGCTATTTATACATATTTTTGCGCGTTCACGGACGTCATTGGTAGACAACAAGAATGTATTTATATAAACTTAACCTGCGCTGCTTTCAAAAGTTAGTCTGCCTCTGATACTGCATTAACTCGAGCGAATATAACGTATATTCCAGATAATTTAAATAATCAAAATAATAGGATTCAGCGATGTTACCGCTTCTATAGGTCAGAGCGTAATAAGCACTAGAACGATTTTTCCCAGCTATTTATACAATATTTTTGAGCGTTCACGGACGTCATTGGTAGACAACAAGAAATTAATGATAAACTTACCAACGCTGTCTTCCAAAAGTTAAGTCTGCCTCTGATACTGCTTTAACTCGAGCGAATAAACGTATATTCCAGATAATTTAAATAATCATAATAATAGGATTCATTGATGTTACCGTTTCTGGAGGTCAGAGCTGAAAGAGCTCTGTAACTGATTATCCCACTATTTATACATATTTTTGCGCGTGCACGGATGCCATTGCTAGACAACAAGAAAGTACTGTTATAAACTCAACCAGCGCTGTCTTCCAAAAGTTAAGTCTGCCTCTGATACTGCATTAACTCGAGCGAATAAACGTATATTCCAGATAATTTAAATAATCAAAATAATAGGATTCAGCGATGTTACCGCTTCTGGAGGTCAGAGCTGAAAGAGCTCTGTAACCGATTTTCCCGCTATTTATACATATTTTTGCGCGTTCACGGACGTCATTGGTAGACTACAAGAATGTATTTATATAAACTTAACCTGCGCTGCCTTTCAAAAGTTACTCAGCCTCTGATACTGCATTAACTCGAGCGAATATACGTATATTCCAGATAATTTAAATAATCAAAATAATAGGATTCAGCGATGTTACCGCTTCTATACGTCAGAGCGTAATAAGCACTAGAAACGATTTTCCAGCTATTTATACATATTTTTGCGCGTTCACGGACGTCATTGGTAGACAACAAGAAAGTACTATATCAACTCAACCAGGGCTATCTTTCCAAAAGTTAAGTCTGCCTCTGATACTGCATTAACTCGAGCGAATAAACGTATATTCCAGATAATTTAAATAATCAAAATAATAGGATTCAGCGATGTTACCGCTTCTATAGGTCAGAGCGAAATAAGCACTAGAACCGATTTTTCCTGCTATTTATACATATTTTTGCGCGTTCACGGACGTCATTGGTAGACAACAAGAAATTACTGTATAAACTCTACCAGCGCTGTCTTCCAAAAGTGAAGTCTGCCTCAGATACTGCTTTAACTCGAGCGAATAAACGTATATTCCAGATAATTTAAATAATCATAATAATAGGATTCATGATATTACCGTTTCTGGAGTCAGAGCTGAAAGAGCTCGTAACGATTTTCCCGCTATTTATACATATTTTTGCGCGTTCACGGACGTCATTGGTAGACTACAAGAATGTATTTATATAAACTTAACCTGCGCTGCCTTTCAAAAGTTTACTCAGCCTCTGATACTGCATTAACTCGAGCGAATATACGTATATTCCAGATAATTTAAATAATCAAAATAATAGGATTCACCGATGTTACCGCTTCTATAGGTCAGAGCGTAATAAGCACTAGAACCGATTTTTCCAGCTATTTATACATATTTTTGGCGTTCACGGACGTCATTGGTAGACAACAAGAAATTAATGTATAAACTCTACCAACGCTGTCTTCCAAAAGTTAAGTCTGCCTCTGATACTGCTTTAACTCGAGCGAATAAACGTATATTCCAGATAATTTAAATAATCATAATAATAGGATTCATTGATGTTACCGTTTCTGGAGGTCAGAGCTGAAAGAGCTCTGTAACGATTATCCACTATTTATACATATTTTTGCGCGTGCACGGATGCCATTGGTAGACAACAAGAAAGTACTGTATAAACTCAACCAGCGCTGTCTTCCAAAAGTTAAGTCTGCCTCTGATACTGCATTAACTCGAGCGAATAAACGTATATTCCAGATAATTTAAATAATCAAAATAATAGGATTCAGCGATGTTACCGCTTCTGGAGTCAGAGCTGAAAGAGCTCTGTAACCGATTTTTCCCGCTATTTATACATATTTTTGCGCGTTCACGGACGTCATTGGTAGACTACAAGAATGTATTTATATAAACTTAACCTGCGCTGCCTTTCAAAAGTTTACTCAGCCTCTGATACTGCATTAATTCGAGCGAATATACGTATATTCCAGATAATTTAAATAATCAAAATAATAGGATTCAGCGATGTTACCGCTTCTATAGGTCAGAGCGTAATAAGCACTAGAAACGATTTTCCAGCTATTTATACATATTTTTGCGCGTTCACGGACGTCATTGGTAGACAACAAGAAAGTACTATATCAACTCAACCAGGGCTGTCTTCCAAAAGTTAAGTCTGCCTCTGATACTGCATTAACTCGAGCGTATAAATGTATATTCCAGATAATTTAAATAAATATTATAATCGGATCTTCCGATGTTACCGGTTTTAGAGGCCAGAGCGAAATAAGCAGTAGAACCGATTTTTCCAGCTATTTATACATATTTTTGCGCATCCCCGACGTCACTGAAATACAACAGGAAAGTATTTATATAAACTTAACCAACGCTGCCTTTCAAAAGCTTAGTCTGCCTCTGATACTGCATTAACTCGAGCGAATAAACGTATATTCCAGATAATTTAAATAATCAAAATAATAGGATTCATTGATGTTACCATTTCTGGAGGTCAGAGCTGAAAGAGCTCTGTAACTTATTATCCCGCTATTTATACATATTTTGCGCGTGCACGGATGCCATTGGTAGACAACAAGAAAGTACTGTATAAACTCAACCAGCGCTGTCTTTCAAAAGTTAAGTCTGCCTCTGATACTGCATTAACTCGAGCGAATAAACGTATATTCCAGATAATTTAAATAATCAAAATAATAGGATTCAGCGATGTTACCGCTTCTGGAGGTCAGAGCTGAAAGAGCTCTGTAACCGATTTTCCCGCTATTTATACATATTTTTGCGCGTTCACGGACGTCATTGGTAGACAACAAGAAAATACTATATCAACTCAACCAGGGCTGTCTTCCAAAAGTTAAGTCTGCCTCTGATACTGCATTAACTCGAGCGTATAAATGTATATTCCAGATAATTTAAATAAATATTATAATCGGATCTTCCGATGTTACCGGTTTTAGAGGCCAGAGCGAAATAAGCAGTAGAACCGATTTTTCCAGTTATTTATACATATTTTTGCGCATCCCCGACGTCACCGAAATACAACAGGAAAGTATTTATATAAACTTAACCAACGCTGCCTTTCAAAAGCTTAGTCTGCCTCTGATACTGCATTAACTCGAGCGAATAAACGTATATTCCAGATAATTTAAATAATCAAAATAATAGGATTCAGCGATGTTACCGCTTCTGGAGGTCAGAGCTGAAAGAGCTCTGTAACCGATTTTCCCGCTATTTATACATATTTTTGCGCGTTCACGGACGTCATTGGTAGACTACAAGAATGTATTTATATAAACTTAACCTGCGCTGCCTTTTAAAAGTTTACTCAGCCTCTGATACTGCATTAACTCGAGCGAATATACGTATATTCCAGATAATTTAAATAATCAAAATAATAGGATTCAGCGATGTTACCGCTTCTATAGGTCAGAGCGAAATAAGGACTAGAACCGATTTTTCCTGCTATTTATACATATTTTTGCGCGTTCACGGACGTCATTGGTAGACAACAAGAAATTACTGTATAAACTCTACCAGCGCTGTCTTCCAAAAGTTAAGTCTGCCTCTGATACTGCTTTAACTCGAGCGAATAAACGTATATTCCAGATAATTTAAATAATCATAATAATAGGATTCATTGATGTTACCGTTTCTGGAGGTCAGAGCTGAAAGAGCTCTGTAACTGATTATCCCACTATTTATACATATTTTTGCGCGTGCACGGATGCCATTGGTAGACAACAAGAAAGTACTGTATAAACTCAACCAGCGCTGTCTTCCAAAAGTTAAGTCTGCCTCTGATACTGCATTAACTCGAGCGAATAAACGTATATTCCAGATAATTTAAATAATCAAAATAATAGGATTCAGCGATGTTACCGCTTCTGGAGGTCAGAGCTGAAAGAGCTCTGTAACCGATTTTCCCGCTATTTATACATATTTTTGCGCGTTCACGGACGTCATTGGTAGACTACAAGAATGTATTTATATAAACTTAACCTGCGCTGCCTTTCAAAAGTTTACTCAGCCTCTGATACTGCATTAACTCGAGCGAATATACGTATATTCCAGATAATTTAAATAATCAAAATAATAGGATTCAGCGATGTTACCGCTTCTATACGTCAGAGCGTAATAAGCACTAGAAACGATTTTTCCAGCTATTTATACATATTTTTGCGCGTTCACGGACGTCATTGGTAGACAACAAGAAAGTACTATATCAACTCAACCAGGGCTATCTTCCAAAAGTTAAGTCTGCCTCTGATACTGCATTAACTCGAGCGAATAAACGTATATTCCAGATAATTTAAATAATCAAAATAATAGGATTCAGCGATGTTACCGCTTCTATAGGTCAGAGCGAAATAAGCACTAGAACCGATTTTTCCTGCTATTTATACATATTTTTGCGCGTTCACGGACGTCATTGGTAGACAACAAGAAATTACTGTATAAACTCTACCAGCGCTGTCTTCCAAAAGTGAAGTCTGCCTCTGATACTGCTTTAACTCGAGCGAATAAACGTATATTCCAGATAATTTAAATAATCAAAATAATAGGATTCACCGATGTTACCGCTTCTATAGGTCAGAGCGTAATAAGCACTAGAAACGATTTTCCAGCTATTTATACATATTTTTGCGCGTTCACGGACGTCATTGGTAGACAACAAGAAAGTACTATATCAACTCAACCAGGGCTGTCTTCCAAAAGTTAAGTCTGCCTCTGATACTGCATTAACTCGAGCGTATAAATGTATATTCCAGATAATTTAAATAAATATTATAATCGGATCTTCCGATGTTACCGGTTTTAGAGGCCAGAGCGAAATAAGCAGTAGAACCGATTTTTCCAGCTATTTATACATATTTTTGCGCATCCCCGACGTCACTGAAATACAACAGGAAAGTATTTATATAAACTTAACCAACGCTGCCTTTCAAAAGCTTAGTCTGCCTCTGATACTGCATTAACTCGAGCGAATAAACGTATATTCCAGATAATTTAAATAATCAAAATAATAGGATTCATTGATGTTACCATTTCTGGAGGTCAGAGCTGAAAGAGCTCTGTAACTTATTATCCCGCTATTTATACATATTTTTGCGCGTGCACGGATGCCATTGGTAGACAACAAGAAAGTACTGTATAAACTCAACCAGCGCTGTCTTTCAAAAGTTAAGTCTGCCTCTGATACTGCATTAACTCGAGCGAATAAACGTATATTCCAGATAATTTAAATAATCAAAATAATAGGATTCATTGATGTTACCGCTTCTGGAGGTCAGAGCTGAAAGAGCTCTGTAACCGATTTTCCCGCTATTTATACATATTTTTGCGCGTTCACGGACGTCATTGGTAGACAACAAGAAAATACTATATCAACTCAACCAGGGCTGTCTTCCAAAAGTTAAGTCTGCCTCTGATACTGCATTAACTCGAGCGTATAAATGTATATTCCAGATAATTTAAATAAATATTATAATCGGATCTTCCGATGTTACCGGTTTTAGAGGCCAGAGCGAAATAAGCAGTAGAACCGATTTTTCCAGTTATTTATACATATTTTTGCGCATCCCCGACGTCACCGAAATACAACAGGAAAGTATTTATATAAACTTAACCAACGCTGCCTTTCAAAAGCTTAGTCTGCCTCTGATACTGCATTAACTCGAGCGAATAAACGTATATTCCAGATAATTTAAATAATCAAAATAATAGGATTCAGCGATGTTACCGCTTCTGGAGGTCAGAGCTGAAAGAGCTCTGTAACCGATTTTCCCGCTATTTATACATATTTTTGCGCGTTCACGGACGTCATTGGTAGACTACAAGAATGTATTTATATAAACTTAACCTGCGCTGCCTTTTAAAAGTTTACTCAGCCTCTGATACTGCATTAACTCGAGCGAATATACGTATATTCCAGATAATTTAAATAATCAAAATAATAGGATTCAGCGATGTTACCGCTTCTATAGGTCAGAGCGAAATAAGGACTAGAACCGATTTTTCCTGCTATTTATACATATTTTTGCGCGTTCACGGACGTCATTGGTAGACAACAAGAAATTACTGTATAAACTCTACCAGCGCTGTCTTCCAAAAGTTAAGTCTGCCTCTGATACTGCTTTAACTCGAGCGAATAAACGTATATTCCAGATAATTTAAATAATCATAATAATAGGATTCATTGATGTTACCGTTTCTGGAGGTCAGAGCTGAAAGAGCTCTGTAACTGATTATCCCACTATTTATACATATTTTTGCGCGTGCACGGATGCCATTGGTAGACAACAAGAAAGTACTGTATAAACTCAACCAGCGCTGTCTTCCAAAAGTTAAGTCTGCCTCTGATACTGCATTAACTCGAGCGAATAAACGTATATTCCAGATAATTTAAATAATCAAAATAATAGGATTCAGCGATGTTACCGCTTCTGGAGGTCAGAGCTGAAAGAGCTCTGTAACCGATTTTCCCGCTATTTATACATATTTTTGCGCGTTCACGGACGTCATTGGTAGACTACAAGAATGTATTTATATAAACTTAACCTGCGCTGCCTTTCAAAAGTTTACTCAGCCTCTGATACTGCATTAACTCGAGCGAATATACGTATATTCCAGATAATTTAAATAATCAAAATAATAGGATTCAGCGATGTTACCGCTTCTATACGTCAGAGCGTAATAAGCACTAGAAACGATTTTTCCAGCTATTTATACATATTTTTGCGCGTTCACGGACGTCATTGGTAGACAACAAGAAAGTACTATATCAACTCAACCAGGGCTATCTTCCAAAAGTTAAGTCTGCCTCTGATACTGCATTAACTCGAGCGAATAAACGTATATTCCAGATAATTTAAATAATCAAAATAATAGGATTCAGCGATGTTACCGCTTCTATAGGTCAGAGCGAAATAAGCACTAGAACCGATTTTTCCTGCTATTTATACATATTTTTGCGCGTTCACGGACGTCATTGGTAGACAACAAGAAATTACTGTATAAACTCTACCAGCGCTGTCTTCCAAAAGTGAAGTCTGCCTCTGATACTGCTTTAACTCGAGCGAATAAACGTATATTCCAGATAATTTAAATAATCAAAATAATAGGATTCACCGATGTTACCGCTTCTATAGGTCAGAGCGTAATAAGCACTAGAAACGATTTTCCAGCTATTTATACATATTTTTGCGCGTTCACGGACGTCATTGGTAGACAACAAGAAAGTACTATATCAACTCAACCAGGGCTGTCTTCCAAAAGTTAAGTCTGCCTCTGATACTGCATTAACTCGAGCGTATAAATGTATATTCCAGATAATTTAAATAAATATTATAATCGGATCTTCCGATGTTACCGGTTTTAGAGGCCAGAGCGAAATAAGCAGTAGAACCGATTTTTCCAGCTATTTATACATATTTTTGCGCATCCCCGACGTCACTGAAATACAACAGGAAAGTATTTATATAAACTTAACCAACGCTGCCTTTCAAAAGCTTAGTCTGCCTCTGATACTGCATTAACTCGAGCGAATAAACGTATATTCCAGATAATTTAAATAATCAAAATAATAGGATTCATTGATGTTACCATTTCTGGAGGTCAGAGCTGAAAGAGCTCTGTAACTTATTATCCCGCTATTTATACATATTTTTGCGCGTGCACGGATGCCATTGGTAGACAACAAGAAAGTACTGTATAAACTCAACCAGCGCTGTCTTTCAAAAGTTAAGTCTGCCTCTGATACTGCATTAACTCGAGCGAATAAACGTATATTCCAGATAATTTAAATAATCAAAATAATAGGATTCATTGATGTTACCGCTTCTGGAGGTCAGAGCTGAAAGAGCTCTGTAACCGATTTTCCCGCTATTTATACATATTTTTGCGCGTTCACGGACGTCATTGGTAGACAACAAGAAAATACTATATCAACTCAACCAGGGCTGTCTTCCAAAAGTTAAGTCTGCCTCTGATACTGCATTAACTCGAGCGTATAAATGTATATTCCAGATAATTTAAATAAATATTATAATCGGATCTTCCGATGTTACCGGTTTTAGAGGCCAGAGCGAAATAAGCAGTAGAACCGATTTTTCCAGTTATTTATACATATTTTTGCGCATCCCCGACGTCACCGAAATACAACAGGAAAGTATTTATATAAACTTAACCAACGCTGCCTTTCAAAAGCTTAGTCTGCCTCTGATACTGCATTAACTCGAGCGAATAAACGTATATTCCAGATAATTTAAATAATCAAAATAATAGGATTCAGCGATGTTACCGCTTCTGGAGGTCAGAGCTGAAAGAGCTCTGTAACCGATTTTCCCGCTATTTATACATATTTTTGCGCGTTCACGGACGTCATTGGTAGACTACAAGAATGTATTTATATAAACTTAACCTGCGCTGCCTTTTAAAAGTTTACTCAGCCTCTGATACTGCATTAACTCGAGCGAATATACGTATATTCCAGATAATTTAAATAATCAAAATAATAGGATTCAGCGATGTTACCGCTTCTATAGGTCAGAGCGAAATAAGGACTAGAACCGATTTTTCCTGCTATTTATACATATTTTTGCGCGTTCACGGACGTCATTGGTAGACAACAAGAAATTACTGTATAAACTCTACCAGCGCTGTCTTCCAAAAGTTAAGTCTGCCTCTGATACTGCTTTAACTCGAGCGAATAAACGTATATTCCAGATAATTTAAATAATCATAATAATAGGATTCATTGATGTTACCGTTTCTGGAGGTCAGAGCTGAAAGAGCTCTGTAACTGATTATCCCACTATTTATACATATTTTTGCGCGTGCACGGATGCCATTGGTAGACAACAAGAAAGTACTGTATAAACTCAACCAGCGCTGTCTTCCAAAAGTTAAGTCTGCCTCTGATACTGCATTAACTCGAGCGAATAAACGTATATTCCAGATAATTTAAATAATCAAAATAATAGGATTCAGCGATGTTACCGCTTCTGGAGGTCAGAGCTGAAAGAGCTCTGTAACCGATTTTCCCGCTATTTATACATATTTTTGCGCGTTCACGGACGTCATTGGTAGACTACAAGAATGTATTTATATAAACTTAACCTGCGCTGCCTTTCAAAAGTTTACTCAGCCTCTGATACTGCATTAACTCGAGCGAATATACGTATATTCCAGATAATTTAAATAATCAAAATAATAGGATTCAGCGATGTTACCGCTTCTATACGTCAGAGCGTAATAAGCACTAGAAACGATTTTTCCAGCTATTTATACATATTTTTGCGCGTTCACGGACGTCATTGGTAGACAACAAGAAAGTACTATATCAACTCAACCAGGGCTATCTTCCAAAAGTTAAGTCTGCCTCTGATACTGCATTAACTCGAGCGAATAAACGTATATTCCAGATAATTTAAATAATCAAAATAATAGGATTCAGCGATGTTACCGCTTCTATAGGTCAGAGCGAAATAAGCACTAGAACCGATTTTTCCTGCTATTTATACATATTTTTGCGCGTTCACGGACGTCATTGGTAGACAACAAGAAATTACTGTATAAACTCTACCAGCGCTGTCTTCCAAAAGTGAAGTCTGCCTCTGATACTGCTTTAACTCGAGCGAATAAACGTATATTCCAGATAATTTAAATAATCAAAATAATAGGATTCACCGATGTTACCGCTTCTATAGGTCAGAGCGTAATAAGCACTAGAAACGATTTTCCAGCTATTTATACATATTTTTGCGCGTTCACGGACGTCATTGGTAGACAACAAGAAAGTACTATATCAACTCAACCAGGGCTGTCTTCCAAAAGTTAAGTCTGCCTCTGATACTGCATTAACTCGAGCGTATAAATGTATATTCCAGATAATTTAAAGAAATATTATAATCGGATCTTCCGATGTTACCGGTTTTAGAGGCCAGAGCGAAATAAGCAGTAGAACCGATTTTTCCAGCTATTTATACATATTTTTGCGCATCCCCGACGTCACTGAAATACAACAGGAAAGTATTTATATAAACTTAACCAACGCTGCCTTTCAAAAGCTTAGTCTGCCTCTGATACTGCATTAACTCGAGCGAATAAACGTATATTCCAGATAATTTAAATAATCAAAATAATAGGATTCATTGATGTTACCATTTCTGGAGGTCAGAGCTGAAAGAGCTCTGTAACTTATTA
Organism: Nasonia vitripennis; assembly: GCF_009193385.2. Taxonomy (NCBI): domain Eukaryota; kingdom Metazoa; phylum Arthropoda; class Insecta; order Hymenoptera; family Pteromalidae; genus Nasonia; species Nasonia vitripennis. The sequence goes on from NW_022279838.1 coordinate 11,525, forward strand.
TCCCGCTATTTATACATATTTTTTGCGCGTGCACGGATGCCATTGGTAGACAACAAGAAAGTACTGTATAAACTCAACCAGCGCTGTCTTTCAAAAGTTAAGTCTGCCTCTGATACTGCATTAACTCGAGCGAATAAACGTATATTCCAGATAATTTAAATAATCAAAATAATAGGATTCAGCGATGTTACCCTTCTGGAGGTCAGAGCTGAAAGAGCTCTGTAACCGATTTTCCCGCTATTTATACATATTTTTGCGCGTTCACGGACGTCATTGGTAGACAACAAGAAAATACTATATCAACTCAACCAGGGCTGTCTTCCAAAAGTTAAGTCTGCCTCTGATACTGCATTAACTCGAGCGTATAAATGTATATTCCAGATAATTTAAATAAATATTATAATCGGATCTTCCGATGTTACCGGTTTTAGAGGCCAGAGCGAAATAAGCAGTAGAACCGATTTTTCCAGTTATTTATACATATTTTTGCGCATCCCCGACGTCACCGAAATACAACAGGAAAGTATTTATATAAACTTAACCAACGCTGCCTTTCAAAAGCTTAGTCTGCCTCTGATACTGCATTAACTCGAGCGAATAAACGTATATTCCAGATAATTTAAATAATCAAAATAATAGGATTCAGCGATGTTACCGCTTCTGGAGGTCAGAGCTGAAAGAGCTCTGTAACCGATTTTCCCGCTATTTATACATATTTTTGCGCGTTCACGGACGTCATTGGTAGACTACAAGAATGTATTTATATAAACTTAACCTGCGCTGCCTTTTAAAAGTTTACTCAGCCTCTGATACTGCATTAACTCGAGCGAATATACGTATATTCCAGATAATTTAAATAATCAAAATAATAGGATTCAGCGATGTTACCGCTTCTATAGGTCAGAGCGAAATAAGGACTAGAACCGATTTTTCCTGCTATTTATACATATTTTTGCGCGTTCACGGACGTCATTGGTAGACAACAAGAAATTACTGTATAAACTCTACCAGCGCTGTCTTCCAAAAGTTAAGTCTGCCTCTGATACTGCTTTAACTCGAGCGAATAAACGTATATTCCAGATAATTTAAATAATCATAATAATAGGATTCATTGATATTACCGTTTCTGGAGGTCAGAGCTGAAAGAGCTCTGGAACCGATTTTTCCAGCTAATTATACATATTTTTGCGCATCCCCAGACGTCACTGAAAGACAACAGGAAAGTACTGTATAAACTCAACGAGCGCAGTCTTCCAAAAGTTAAGTCTGCCTCTGATACTGCATTAACTCGAGCGAATATACGTATATTCCAGATAATTTAAATAATCAAAATAATAGGATTCAGCGATGTTACCGCTTCTATAGGTCAGAGCGTAATAAGCACTAGAACCGATTTTTCCAGCTATTTATACATATTTTTGAGCGTTCACGGACGTCATTGGTAGACAACAAGAAATTAATGTATAAACTCTACCAACGCTGTCTTCCAAAAGTTAAGTCTGCCTCTGATACTGCATTAACTCGAGCGAATAAACGTATATTCCAGATAATTTAAATAATCAAAATAATAGGATTCAGCGATGTTACCGCTTCTGGAGGTCAGGGCTGAAAGAGCTCTGTAACCGATTTTCCCGCTATTTATACATATTTTTGCGCGTTCACGGACGTCATTGGTAGACTACAAGAATGTATTTATATAAACTTAACCTGCGCTGCCTTTCAAAAGTTTACTCAGCCTCTGATACTGCATTAACTCGAGCGAATATACGTATATTCCAGATAATTTAAATAATCAAAATAATAGGATTCAGCGATGTTACCGCTTCTATAGGTCAGAGCGTAATCAGCACTAGAAACGATTTTTCCAGCTATTTATACATATTTTTGCGCGTTCACGGACGTCATTGGTAGACAACAAGAAATTACTGTATAAACTCTACCAGCGCTGTCTTCCAAAAGTTAAGTCTGCCTCTGATACTGCTTTAACTCGAGCGAATAAACGTATATTCCAGATAATTTAAATAATCATAATAATAGGATTCATTGATATTACCGTTTCTGGAGGTCAGAGCTGAAAGAGCTCTGGAACCGATTTTTCCAGCTAATTATACATATTTTTGCGCATCCCCAGACGTCACTGAAAGACAACAGGAAAGTACTGTATAAACTCAACGAGCGCAGTCTTCCAAAAGTTAAGTCTGCCTCTGATACTGCATTAACTCGAGCGAATAAACGTATATTCCAGATAATTTAAATAATCAAAATAATAGGATTCAGCGATGTTACCGCTTCTGGAGGTCAGGGCTGAAAGAGCTCTGTAACCGATTTTCCCGCTATTTATACATATTTTTGCGCGTTCACGGACGTCATTGGTAGACTACAAGAATGTATTTATATAAACTTAACCTGCGCTGCCTTTCAAAAGTTTACTCAGCCTCTGATACTGCATTAACTCGAGCGAATATACGTATATTCCAGATAATTTAAATAATCAAAATAATAGGATTCAGCGATGTTACCGCTTCTATAGGTCAGAGCGTAATAAGCACTAGAAACGATTTTTCCAGCTATTTATACATATTTTTGCGCGTTCACGGACGTCATTGGTAGACAACAAGAAAGTACTATATCAACTCAACCAGGGCTGTCTTCCAAAAGTTAAGTCTGCCTCTGATACTGCATTAACTCGAGCGTATAAATGTATATTCCAGATAATTTAAATAAATATTATAATCGGATCTTCCGATGTTACCGGTTTTAGAGGCCAGAGCGAAATAAGCAGTAGAACCGATTTTTCCAGTTATTTATACATATTTTTGCGCATCCCCGACGTCACCGAAATACAACAGGAAAGTATTTATATAAACTTAACCAACGCTGCCTTTCAAAAGCTTAGTCTGCCTCTGATACTGCATTAACTCGAGCGAATAAACGTATATTCCAGATAATTTAAATAATCAAAATAATAGGATTCAGCGATGTTACCGCTTCTGGAGGTCAGAGCTGAAAGAGCTCTGTAACCGATTTTCCCGCTATTTATACATATTTTTGCGCGTTCACGGACGTCATTGGTAGACTACAAGAATGTATTTATATAAACTTAACCTGCGCTGCCTTTTAAAAGTTTACTCAGCCTCTGATACTGCATTAACTCGAGCGAATATACGTATATTCCAGATAATTTAAATAATCAAAATAATAGGATTCAGCGATGTTACCGCTTCTATAGGTCAGAGCGAAATAAGGACTAGAACCGATTTTTCCTGCTATTTATACATATTTTTGCGCGTTCACGGACGTCATTGGTAGACAACAAGAAATTACTGTATAAACTCTACCAGCGCTGTCTTCCAAAAGTTAAGTCTGCCTCTGATACTGCTTTAACTCGAGCGAATAAACGTATATTCCAGATAATTTAAATAATCATAATAATAGGATTCATTGATGTTACCGTTTCTGGAGGTCAGAGCTGAAAGAGCTCTGTAACTGATTATCCCACTATTTATACATATTTTTGCGCGTGCACGGATGCCATTGGTAGACAACAAGAAAGTACTGTATAAACTCAACCAGCGCTGTCTTCCAAAAGTTAAGTCTGCCTCTGATACTGCATTAACTCGAGCGAATAAACGTATATTCCAGATAATTTAAATAATCAAAATAATAGGATTCAGCGATGTTACCGCTTCTGGAGGTCAGAGCTGAAAGAGCTCTGTAACCGATTTTCCCGCTATTTATACATATTTTTGCGCGTTCACGGACGTCATTGGTAGACTACAAGAATGTATTTATATAAACTTAACCTGCGCTGCCTTTCAAAAGTTTACTCAGCCTCTGATACTGCATTAACTCGAGCGAATATACGTATATTCCAGATAATTTAAATAATCAAAATAATAGGATTCAGCGATGTTACCGCTTCTATACGTCAGAGCGTAATAAGCACTAGAAACGATTTTTCCAGCTATTTATACATATTTTTGCGCGTTCACGGACGTCATTGGTAGACAACAAGAAAGTACTATATCAACTCAACCAGGGCTATCTTCCAAAAGTTAAGTCTGCCTCTGATACTGCATTAACTCGAGCGAATAAACGTATATTCCAGATAATTTAAATAATCAAAATAATAGGATTCAGCGATGTTACCGCTTCTATAGGTCAGAGCGAAATAAGCACTAGAACCGATTTTTCCTGCTATTTATACATATTTTTGCGCGTTCACGGACGTCATTGGTAGACAACAAGAAATTACTGTATAAACTCTACCAGCGCTGTCTTCCAAAAGTGAAGTCTGCCTCTGATACTGCTTTAACTCGAGCGAATAAACGTATATTCCAGATAATTTAAATAATCAAAATAATAGGATTCACCGATGTTACCGCTTCTATAGGTCAGAGCGTAATAAGCACTAGAAACGATTTTCCAGCTATTTATACATATTTTTGCGCGTTCACGGACGTCATTGGTAGACAACAAGAAAGTACTATATCAACTCAACCAGGGCTGTCTTCCAAAAGTTAAGTCTGCCTCTGATACTGCATTAACTCGAGCGTATAAATGTATATTCCAGATAATTTAAAGAAATATTATAATCGGATCTTCCGATGTTACCGGTTTTAGAGGCCAGAGCGAAATAAGCAGTAGAACCGATTTTTCCAGCTATTTATACATATTTTTGCGCATCCCCGACGTCACTGAAATACAACAGGAAAGTATTTATATAAACTTAACCAACGCTGCCTTTCAAAAGCTTAGTCTGCCTCTGATACTGCATTAACTCGAGCGAATAAACGTATATTCCAGATAATTTAAATAATCAAAATAATAGGATTCATTGATGTTACCATTTCTGGAGGTCAGAGCTGAAAGAGCTCTGTAACTTATTATCCCGCTATTTATACATATTTTTGCGCGTGCACGGATGCCATTGGTAGACAACAAGAAAGTACTGTATAAACTCAACCAGCGCTGTCTTTCAAAAGTTAAGTCTGCCTCTGATACTGCATTAACTCGAGCGAATAAACGTATATTCCAGATAATTTAAATAATCAAAATAATAGGATTCAGCGATGTTACCCTTCTGGAGGTCAGAGCTGAAAGAGCTCTGTAACCGATTTTCCCGCTATTTATACATATTTTTGCGCGTTCACGGACGTCATTGGTAGACAACAAGAAATACTATATCAACTCAACCAGGGCTGTCTTCCAAAAGTTAAGTCTGCCTCTGATACTGCATTAACTCGAGCGTATAAATGTATATTCCAGATAATTTAAATAAATATTATAATCGGATCTTCCGATGTTACCGGTTTTAGAGGCCAGAGCGAAATAAGCAGTAGAACCGATTTTTCCAGTTATTTATACATATTTTTGCGCATCCCCGACGTCACCGAAATACAACAGGAAAGTATTTATATAAACTTAACCAACGCTGCCTTTCAAAAGCTTAGTCTGCCTCTGATACTGCATTAACTCGAGCGAATAAACGTATATTCCAGATAATTTAAATAATCAAAATAATAGGATTCAGCGATGTTACCGCTTCTGGAGGTCAGAGCTGAAAGAGCTCTGTAACCGATTTTCCCGCTATTTATACATATTTTTGCGCGTTCACGGACGTCATTGGTAGACTACAAGAATGTATTTATATAAACTTAACCTGCGCTGCCTTTTAAAAGTTTACTCAGCCTCTGATACTGCATTAACTCGAGCGAATATACGTATATTCCAGATAATTTAAATAATCAAAATAATAGGATTCAGCGATGTTACCGCTTCTATAGGTCAGAGCGAAATAAGGACTAGAACCGATTTTTCCTGCTATTTATACATATTTTTGCGCGTTCACGGACGTCATTGGTAGACAACAAGAAATTACTGTATAAACTCTACCAGCGCTGTCTTCCAAAAGTTAAGTCTGCCTCTGATACTGCTTTAACTCGAGCGAATAAACGTATATTCCAGATAATTTAAATAATCATAATAATAGGATTCATTGATATTACCGTTTCTGGAGGTCAGAGCTGAAAGAGCTCTGGAACCGATTTTTCCAGCTAATTATACATATTTTTGCGCATCCCAGACGTCACTGAAAGACAACAGGAAAGTACTGTATAAACTCAACGAGCGCAGTCTTCCAAAAGTTAAGTCTGCCTCTGATACTGCATTAACTCGAGCGAATATACGTATATTCCAGATAATTTAAATAATCAAAATAATAGGATTCAGCGATGTTACCGCTTCTATAGGTCAGAGCGTAATAAGCACTAGAACCGATTTTTCCAGCTATTTATACATATTTTTGAGCGTTCACGGACGTCATTGGTAGACAACAAGAAATTAATGTATAAACTCTACCAACGCTGTCTTCCAAAAGTTAAGTCTGCCTCTGATACTGCATTAACTCGAGCGAATAAACGTATATTCCAGATAATTTAAATAATCAAAATAATAGGATTCAGCGATGTTACCGCTTCTGGAGGTCAGGGCTGAAAGAGCTCTGTAACCGATTTTCCCGCTATTTATACATATTTTTGCGCGTTCACGGACGTCATTGGTAGACTACAAGAATGTATTTATATAAACTTAACCTGCGCTGCCTTTCAAAAGTTTACTCAGCCTCTGATACTGCATTAACTCGAGCGAATATACGTATATTCCAGATAATTTAAATAATCAAAATAATAGGATTCAGCGATGTTACCGCTTCTATAGGTCAGAGCGTAATCAGCACTAGAAACGATTTTTCCAGCTATTTATACATATTTTTGCGCGTTCACGGACGTCATTGGTAGACAACAAGAAATTACTGTATAAACTCTACCAGCGCTGTCTTCCAAAAGTTAAGTCTGCCTCTGATACTGCTTTAACTCGAGCGAATAAACGTATATTCCAGATAATTTAAATAATCATAATAATAGGATTCATTGATATTACCGTTTCTGGAGGTCAGAGCTGAAAGAGCTCTGGAACCGATTTTTCCAGCTAATTATACATATTTTTGCGCATCCCCAGACGTCACTGAAAGACAACAGGAAAGTACTGTATAAACTCAACGAGCGCAGTCTTCCAAAAGTTAAGTCTGCCTCTGATACTGCATTAACTCGAGCGAATAAACGTATATTCCAGATAATTTAAATAATCAAAATAATAGGATTCAGCGATGTTACCGCTTCTGGAGGTCAGGGCTGAAAGAGCTCTGTAACCGATTTTCCCGCTATTTATACATATTTTTGCGCGTTCACGGACGTCATTGGTAGACTACAAGAATGTATTTATATAAACTTAACCTGCGCTGCCTTTCAAAAGTTTACTCAGCCTCTGATACTGCATTAACTCGAGCGAATATACGTATATTCCAGATAATTTAAATAATCAAAATAATAGGATTCAGCGATGTTACCGCTTCTATAGGTCAGAGCGTAATAAGCACTAGAAACGATTTTTCCAGCTATTTATACATATTTTTGCGCGTTCACGGACGTCATTGGTAGACAACAAGAAAGTACTATATCAACTCAACCAGGGCTGTCTTCCAAAAGTTAAGTCTGCCTCTGATACTGCATTAACTCGAGCGTATAAATGTATATTCCAGATAATTTAAATAATTATTATAATCGGATCTTCCGATGTTACCGGTTTTAGAGGCCAGAGCGAAATAAGCAGTAGAACCGATTTTTCCAGCTATTTATACATATTTTTGCGCATCCCCGACGTCACTGAAATACAACAGGAAAGTATTTATATAAACTTAACCAACGCTGCCTTTCAAAAGCTTAGTCTGCCTCTGATACTGCATTAACTCGAGCGAATAAACGTATATTCCAGATAATTTAAATAATCAAAATAATAGGATTCATTGATGTTACCGTTTCTGGAGGTCAGAGCTGAAAGAGCTCTGTAACTGATTATCCCGCTATTTATACATATTTTTGCGCGTGCACGGATGTCATTGGTAGACAACAAGAAAGTACTGTATAAACTCAACGAGCGCTGTCTTTCAAAAGTTTACTCTGCCTCTGATACTGCTTTAACTCGAGCGAATAAACGTATATTCCAGATAATTTAAATAATCATAATAATAGGATTCATTGATATTACCGTTTCTGGAGGTCAGAGCTGAAAGAGCTCGGTAACCGATTTTCCCGCTATTTATACATATTTTTGCGCGTTCACGGACGTCATTGGTAGACAACAAGAAATTACTGTATAAACTCTACCAGCGCTGTCTTCCAAAAGTTAAGTCTGCCTCTGATACTGCTTTAACTAGAGCGAATAAACGTATATTCCAGATAATTTAAATAATCATAATAATAGGATTCATTGATATTACCGTTTCTGGAGGTCAGAGCTGAAAGAGCTCTGGAACCGATTTTTCCAGCTAATTATACATATTTTTGCGCATCCCCAGACGTCACTGAAAGACAACAGGAAAGTATTTATATAAACTTAACCTGCGCTGCCTTTCAAAAGTTTGGTCTGCCTCTGATACTGCATTAACTCGAGCGTATAGATATAAACGTATATTCCAGATAATTTAAATAATCATAATAATAGGATTCAGCGATGTTACCGTTTCTGGACGTCAGCGTGGAAAGAGCTCTGTAACCGATTTTCCCGCTATTTATACATATTTTTGCGCGTGCACGGATGTCATTGGCAGACAACAAGAAAGTACTGTATAAACTCAACGAGCTCAGTCTTCCAAAAGTTAAGTCTGCCTCTGATACTGCATTAACTCGAGCGAATAAACGTATATTCCAGATAATTTAAATAATCAAAATAATAGGATTCAGCGATGTTACCGCTTCTATAGGTCAGAGCGAAATAAGCACTAGAACCGATTTTTCCTGCTATTTATACATATTTTTGCGCGTTCACGGACGTCATTGGTAGACAACAAGAAATTACTGTATAAACTCTACCAGCGCTGTCTTCCAAAAGTGAAGTCTGCCTCTGATACTGCTTTAACTCGAGCGAATAAACGTATATTCCAGATAATTTAAATAATCATAATAATAGGATTCATTGATATTACCGTTTCTGGAGGTCAGAGCTGAAAGAGCTCGGTAACCGATTTTCCCGCTATTTATACATATTTTTGCGCGTTCACGGACGTCATTGGTAGACTACAAGAATGTATTTATATAAACTTAACCTGCGCTGCCTTTCAAAAGTTTACTCAGCCTCTGATACTGCATTAACTCGAGCGAATATACGTATATTCCAGATAATTTAAATAATCAAAATAATAGGATTCAGCGATGTTACCGCTTCTATAGGTCAGAGCGTAATAAGCACTAGAAACGATTTTTCCAGCTATTTATACATATTTTTGCGCGTTCACGGACGTCATTGGTAGACAACAAGAAATTACTGTATAAACTCTACCAGCGCTGTCTTCCAAAAGTTAAGTCTGCCTCTGATACTGCTTTAACTCGAGCGAATAAACGTATATTCCAGATAATTTAAATAATCATAATAATAGGATTCATTGATATTACCGTTTCTGGAGGTCAGAGCTGAAAGAGCTCTGGAACCGATTTTTCCAGCTAATTATACATATTTTTGCGCATCCCCAGACGTCACTGAAAGACAACAGGAAAGTACTGTATAAACTCAACGAGCGCAGTCTTCCAAAAGTTAAGTCTGCCTCTGATACTGCATTAACTCGAGCGAATATACGTATATTCCAGATAATTTAAATAATCAAAATAATAGGATTCAGCGATGTTACCGCTTCTATAGGTCAGAGCGTAATAAGCACTAGAACCGATTTTTCCAGCTATTTATACATATTTTTGAGCGTTCACGGACGTCATTGGTAGACAACAAGAAATTAATGTATAAACTCTACCAACGCTGTCTTCCAAAAGTTAAGTCTGCCTCTGATACTGCATTAACTCGAGCGAATAAACGTATATTCCAGATAATTTAAATAATCAAAATAATAGGATTCAGCGATGTTACCGCTTCTGGAGGTCAGGGCTGAAAGAGCTCTGTAACCGATTTTCCCGCTATTTATACATATTTTTGCGCGTTCACGGACGTCATTGGTAGACAACAAGAAAGTACTGTATAAACTCAACGAGCGCTGTCTTTCAAAAGTTTACTCTGCCTCTGATACTGCTTTAACTCGAGCGAATAAACGTATATTCCAGATAATTTAAATAATCATAATAATAGGATTCATTGATATTACCGTTTCTGGAGGTCAGAGCTGAAAGAGCTCGGTAACCGATTTTCCCGCTATTTATACATATTTTTGCGCGTTCACGGACGTCATTGGTAGACAACAAGAAATTACTGTATAAACTCTACCAGCGCTGTCTTCCAAAAGTTAAGTCTGCCTCTGATACTGCTTTAACTCGAGCGAATAAACGTATATTCCAGATAATTTAAATAATCATAATAATAGGATTCATTGATATTACCGTTTCTGGAGGTCAGAGCTGAAAGAGCTCTGGAACCGATTTTTCCAGCTAATTATACATATTTTTGCGCATCCCCAGACGTCACTGAAAGACAACAGGAAAGTATTTATATAAACTTAACCTGCGCTGCCTTTCAAAAGTTTAGTCTGCCTCTGATACTGCATTAACTCGAGCGTATAGATATAAACGTATATTCCAGATAATTTAAATAATCATAATAATAGGATTCAGCGATGTTACCGTTTCTGGACGTCAGCGTGGAAAGAGCTCTGTAACCGATTTTCCCGCTATTTATACATATTTTTGCGCGTGCACGGATGTCATTGGCAGACAACAAGAAAGTACTGTATAAACTCAACGAGCGCAGTCTTCCAAAAGTTAAGTCTGCCTCTGATACTGCATTAACTCGAGCGAATAAACGTATATTCCAGATAATTTAAATAATCAAAATAATAGGATTCAGCGATGTTACCGCTTCTATAGGTCAGAGCGAAATAAGCACTAGAACCGATTTTTCCTGCTATTTATACATATTTTTGCGCGTTCACGGACGTCATTGGTAGACAACAAGAAATTACTGTATAAACTCTACCAGCGCTGTCTTCCAAAAGTGAAGTCTGCCTCTGATACTGCTTTAACTCGAGCGAATAAACGTATATTCCAGATAATTTAAATAATCATAATAATAGGATTCATTGATGTTACCGTTTCTGGAGGTCAGAGCTGAAAGAGCTCGGTAACCGATTTTCCCGCTATTTATACATATTTTTGCGCGTTCACGGACGTCATTGGTAGACTACAAGAATGTATTTATATAAACTTAACCTGCGCTGCCTTTCAAAAGTTTACTCAGCCTCTGATACTGCATTAACTCGAGCGAATATACGTATATTCCAGATAATTTAAATAATCAAAATAATAGGATTCACCGATGTTACCGCTTCTATAGGTCAGAGCGTAATAAGTACTAGAACCGATTTTTCCAGCTATTTATACATATTTTTGAGCGTTCACGGACGTCATTGGTAGACAACAAGAAATTAATGTATAAACTCTACCAACGCTGTCTTCCAAAAGTTAAGTCTGCCTCTGATACTGCTTTAACTCGAGCGAATAAACGTATATTCCAGATAATATAAATAATCATAATAATAGGATTCATTGATGTTACCGTTTCTGGAGGTCAGAGCTGAAAGAGCTCTGTAACTGATTATCCCACTATTTATACATATTTTTGCGCGTGCACGGATGCCATTGGTAGACAACAAGAAAGTACTGTATAAACTCAACCAGCGCTGTCTTCCAAAAGTTAAGTCTGCCTCTGATACTGCATTAACTCGAGCGAATAAACGTATATTCCAGATAATTTAAATAATCAAAATAATAGGATTCAGCGATGTTACCGCTTCTGGAGGTCAGAGCTGAAAGAGCTCTGTAACCGATTTTCCCGCTATTTATACATATTTTTGCGCGTTCACGGACGTCATTGGTAGACTACAAGAATGTATTTATATAAACTTAACCTGCGCTGCCTTTCAAAAGTTTACTCAGCCTCTGATACTGCATTAACTCGAGCGAATATACGTATATTCCAGATAATTTAAATAATCATAATAATAGGATTCATTGATATTACCGTTTCTGGAGGTCAGAGCTGAAAGAGCTCGGTAACCGATTTTCCCGCTATTTATACATATTTTTGCGCGTTCACGGACGTCATTGGTAGACAACAAGAAATTACTGTATAAACTCTACCAGCGCTGTCTTCCAAAAGTTAAGTCTGCCTCTGATACTGCTTTAACTCGAGCGAATAAACGTATATTCCAGATAATTTAAATAATCATAATAATAGGATTCATTGATATTACCGTTTCTGGAGGTCAGAGCTGAAAGAGCTCTGGAACCGATTTTTCCAGCTAATTATACATATTTTTGCGCATCCCCAGACGTCACTGAAAGACAACAGGAAAGTATTTATATAAACTTAACCTGCGCTGCCTTTCAAAAGTTTAGTCTGCCTCTGATACTGCATTAACTCGAGCGTATAGATATAAACGTATATTCCAGATAATTTAAATAATCATAATAATAGGATTCAGCGATGTTACCGTTTCTGGACGTCAGCGTGGAAAGAGCTCTGTAACCGATTTTCCCGCTATTTATACATATTTTTGCGCGTGCACGGATGTCATTGGCAGACAACAAGAAAGTACTGTATAAACTCAACGAGCGCAGTCTTCCAAAAGTTAAGTCTGCCTCTGATACTGCATTAACTCGAGCGAATAAACGTATATTCCAGATAATTTAAATAATCAAAATAATAGGATTCAGCGATGTTACCGCTTCTATAGGTCAGAGCGAAATAAGCACTAGAACCGATTTTTCCTGCTATTTATACATATTTTTGCGCGTTCACGGACGTCATTGGTAGACAACAAGAAATTACTGTATAAACTCTACCAGCGCTGTCTTCCAAAAGTGAAGTCTGCCTCTGATACTGCTTTAACTCGAGCGAATAAACGTATATTCCAGATAATTTAAATAATCATAATAATAGGATTCATTGATATTACCGTTTCTGGAGGTCAGAGCTGAAAGAGCTCGGTAACCGATTTTCCCGCTATTTATACATATTTTTGCGCGTGCACGGATGCCATTGGTAGACAACAAGAAAGTACTGTATAAACTCAACCAGCGCTGTCTTCCAAAAGTTAAGTCTGCCTCTGATACTGCATTAACTCGAGCGTATAAATGTATATTCCAGATAATTTAAATAAATATTATAATCGGATCTTCCGATGTTACCGGTTTTAGAGGCCAGAGCGAAATAAGCAGTAGAACCGATTTTTCCAGCTATTTATACATATTTTTGCGCATCCCCGACATCACTGAAATACAACAGGAAAGTATTTATATAAACTTAACCAACGCTGCCTTTCAAAAGCTTAGTCTGCCTCTGATACTGCATTAACTCGAGCGAATAAACGTATATTCCAGATAATTTAAATAATCAAAATAATAGGATTCATTGATGTTACCGTTTGTGGAGGTCAGAGCTGAAAGAGCTCTGTAACTGATTATCCCGCTATTTATACATATTTTTGCGCGTGCACGGATGTCATTGGTAGACAACAAGAAAGTACTGTATAAACTCAACGAGCGCTGTCTTTCAAAAGTTTACTCTGCCTCTGATACTGCATTAACTCGAGTGAATATACGTATATTCCAGATAATTTAAATAATCAAAATAATAGGATTCACCGATGTTACCGCTTTTATAGTACAGAGCGAAATAAGCACTAGAACCGATTTTTCCAGCTATTTATACATATTTCTGCGCGTTCACGGACGTCATTGGTAGACAACAAGAAATTACTGTATAAACTCTACCAGCGCTGTCTTCCAAAAGTTAAGTCTGCCTCTGATACTGCTTTAACTAGAGCGAATAAACGCATCCCCAGACGTCACTGAAAGACAACAGGAAAGTATTTATATAAACTTAACCTGCGCTGCCTTTCAAAAGTTTAGTCTGCCTCTGATACTGCATTAACTCGAGCGAATAGATATAAACGTATATTCCAGATAATTTAAATAATCAAAATAATAGGATTCACCGATGTTACCGCTTCTAGTGGTCAGAGCGAAATAAGCAGTAGAACCGATTTTTCCAGCTATTTATACATATTTTTGCGCATCCCCGACGTCACTGAAATACAACAGGAAAGTATTTATATAAACTTAACCAACGCTGCCTTTCAAAAGCTTAGTCTGCCTCTGATACTGCATTAACTCGAGCGAATAAACGTATATTCCAGATAATTTAAATAATCAAAATAATAGGATTCATTGATGTTACCGCTTCTGGAGGTCAGAGCTGAAAGAGCTCTGGAACCGATTTTCCAGCTATTATACATATTTTTGCGCATCCCCAGACGTCACTGAAAGACAACAGGAAAGTATTTATATAAACTTAACCTGCGCTGCCTTTCAAAAGTTTAGTCTGCCTCTGATACTGCATTAACTCGAGCGTAAGATATAAACGTATATTCCAGATAATTTAAATAATCATAATAATAGGATTCAGCGATGTTACCGTTTCTGGACGTCAGCGTGGAAAGAGCTCTGTAACCGATTTTCCCGCTATTTATACATATTTTTGCGCGTTCACGGACGTCATTGGTAGACAACAAGAAATTACTGTATAAACTCTACCAGCGCTGTCTTCCAAAAGTGAAGTCTGCCTCTGATACTGCTTTCACTCGAGCGAATAAACGTATATTCCAGATAATTTAAATAATCATAATAATAGGATTCATTGATTTACCGTTTCTGGAGGTCAGAGCTGAAAGAGCTCGGTAACCGATTTTCCCGCTATTTATACATATTTTTGCGCGTTCACGGACGTCATTGGTAGACTACAAGAATGTATTTATATAAACTTAACCTGCGCTGCCTTTCAAAAGTTTACTCAGCCTCTGATACTGCATTAACTCGAGCGAATATACGTATATTCCAGATAATTTAAATAATCAAAATAATAGGATTCACCGATGTTACCGCTTCTATAGGTCAGAGCGTAATAAGCACTAGAACCGATTTTTCCAGCTATTTATACATATTTTTGAGCGTTCACGGACGTCATTGGTAGACAACAAGAAATTAATGTATAAACTCTACCACGCTGTCTTCCAAAAGTTAAGTCTGCCTCTGATACTGCTTTAACACGAGCGAATAAACGTATATTCCAGATAATTTAAATAATCATAATAATAGGATTCATTGATGTTACCGTTTCTGGAGGTCAGAGCTGAAAGAGCTCTGTAACTGATTATCCCACTATTTATACATATTTTTGCGCGTGCACGGATGCCATTGGTAGACAACAAGAAAGTACTGTATAAACTCAACCAGCGCTGTCTTCCAAAAGTTAAGTCTGCCTCTGATACTGCTTTAACTAGAGCGAATAAACGCATCCCCAGACGTCACTGAAAGACAACAGGAAAGTATTTATATAAACTTAACCTGCGCTGCCTTTCAAAAGTTTAGTCTGCCTCTGCTACTGCATTAACTCGAGCGAATAGATATAAACGTATATTCCAGATAATTTAAATAATCAAAATAATAGGATTCACCGATGTTACCGCTTCTAGTGGTCAGAGCGAAATAAGCAGTAGAACCGATTTTTCCAGCTATTTATACATATTTTTGCGCATCCCCGACGTCACTGAAATACAACAGGAAAGTATTTATATAAACTTAACCAACGCTGCCTTTCAAAAGCTTAGTCTGCCTCTGATACTGCATTAACTCGAGCGAATAAACGTATATTCCAGATAATTTAAATAATCAAAATAATAGGATTCATTGATGTTACCGTTTCTGGAGGTCAGAGCTGAAAGAGCTCTGTAACTGATTATCCCGCTATTTATACATATTTTTGCGCGTGCACGGATGCCATTGGTAGACAACAAGAAAGTACTGTATAAACTCAACCAGCGCTGTCTTTCAAAAGTTAAGTCTGCCTCTGATACTGCATTAACTCGAGCGAATAAACGTATATTCCAGATAATTTAAATAATCAAAATAATAGGATTCAGCGATGTTACCGCTTCTGGAGGTCAGAGCTGAAAGAACTCTGTAACCGATTTTCCCGCTATTTATACATATTTTTGCGCGTTCACGGACGTCATTGGTAGACAACAAGAAAGTACTATATCAACTCAACCAGGGCTGTCTTCCAAAAGTTAAGTCTGCCTCTGATACTGCATTAACTCGAGCGTATAAATGTATATTCCAGATAATTTAAATAAATATTATAATCGGATCTTCCGATGTTACCGGTTTTAGAGGCCAGAGCGAAATAAGCAGTAGAACCGATTTTTCCAGTTATTTATACATATTTTTGCGCATCCCCGACGTCACCGAAATACAACAGGAAAGTATTTATATAAACTTAACCAACGCTGCCTTTCAAAAGCTTAGTCTGCCTCTGATACTGCATTAACTCGAGCGAATAAACGTATATTCCAGATAATTTAAATAATCAAAATAATAGGATTCATTGATGTTACCGTTTCTGGAGGTCAGAGCTGAAAGAGCTCTGTAACTGATTATCCCGCTATTTATACATATTTTTGCGCGTGCACGGATGCCATTGGTAGACAATAAGAAAGTACTGTATAAACTCAACCTGCGCTGCCTTTCAAAAGTTTAGTCTGCCTCTGATACTGCATTAACTCGAGCGAATAGATATAAACGTATATTCCAGATAATTTAAATAATCAAAATAATAGGATTCACCGATGTTACCGCTTCTAGTGGTCAGAGCGAAATAAGCAGTAGAACCGATTTTTCCAGCTATTTATACATATTTTTGCGCATCCCCGACGTCACTGAAATACAACAGGAAAGTATTTATATAAACTTAACCAACGCTGCCTTTCAAAAGCTTAGTCTGCCTCTGATACTGCATTGACTCGAGCGAATAAACGTATATTCCAGATAATTTAAATAATCAAAATAATAGGATTCATTGATGTTACCGTTTGTGGAGGTCAGAGCTGAAAGAGCTCGGTAACCGATTTTCCCGCTATTTATACATATTTTTGCGCGTTCACGGACGTCATTGGTAGACAACAAGAAATTACTGTATAAACTCTACCAGCGCTGTCTTCCAAAAGCTAAGTCTGCCTCTGATACTGCTTAACTCGAGCGAATAAACGTATATTCCAGATAATTTAAATAATCATAATAATAGGATTCATTGATTTACCGTTTCTGGAGGTCAGAGCTGAAAGAGCTCTGGAACCGATTTTTCCAGCTATTATACATATTTTTGCGCATCCCAGACGTCACTGAAAGACAACAGAAAGTATTTATATAAACTTAACCTGCGCTGCCTTTCAAAAGTTTAGTCTGCCTCTGATACTGCATTAACTCGAGCGTATAGATATAACGTATATTCCAGATAATTTAAATAATCATAATAATAGGATTCAGCGATGTTACCGTTTCTGGACGTCAGCGTGGAAAGAGCTCTGTAACCGATTTTCCCGCTATTTATACATATTTTTGCGCGTGCACGGATGTCATTGGCAGACAACAAGAAAGTACTGTATAAACTCAACGAGCGCAGTCTTCCAAAAGTTAAGTCTGCCTCTGATACTGCATTAACTCGAGCGAATAAACGTATATTCCAGATAATTTAAATAATCAAAATAATAGGATTCAGCGATGTTACCGCTTCTATAGGTCAGAGCGAAATAAGCACTAGAACCGATTTTTCCTGCTATTTATACATATTTTTGCGCGTTCACGGACGTCATTGGTAGACAACAAGAAATTACTGTATAAACTCTACCAGCGCTGTCTTCCAAAAGTGAAGTCTGCCTCTGATACTGCATTAACTCGAGCGAATAAACGTATATTCCAGATAATTTAAATAATCATAATAATAGGATTCATTGATATTACCGTTTCTGGAGGTCAGAGCTGAAAGAGCTCGGTAACCGATTTTCCCGCTATTTATACATATTTTTGCGCGTTCACGGACGTCATTGGTAGACTACAAGAAATTACTGTATAAACTCTACCAGCGCTGTCTTCCAAAAGTTAAGTCTGCCTCTGATACTGCTTTAACTCGAGCGAATAAACGTATATTCCAGATAATTTAAATAATCATAATAATAGGATTCATTGATATTACCGTTTCTGGAGGTCAGAGCTGAAAGAGCTCTGGAACCGATTTTTCCAGCTAATTATACATATTTTTGCGCATCCCCAGACGTCACTGAAAGACAACAGGAAAGTATTTATATAAACTTAACCTGCGCTGCCTTTCAAAAGTTTAGTCTGCCTCTGATACTGCATTAACTCGAGCGTATAGATATAAACGTATATTCCAGATAATTTAAATAATCATAATAATAGGATTCAGCGATGTTACCGTTTCTGGACGTCAGCGTGGAAAGAGCTCTGTAACCGATTTTCCCGCTATTTATACATATTTTTGCGCGTGCACGGATGTCATTGGCAGACAACAAGAAAGTACTGTATAAACTCAACGAGCGCAGTCTTCCAAAAGTTAAGTCTGCCTCTGATACTGCATTAACTCGAGCGAATAAACGTATATTCCAGATAATTTAAATAATCAAAATAATAGGATTCAGCGATGTTACCGCTTCTATAGGTCAGAGCGAAATAAGCACTAGAACCGATTTTTCCTGCTATTTATACATATTTTTGCGCGTTCACGGACGTCATTGGTAGACAACAAGAAATTACTGTATAAACTCTACCAGCGCTGTCTTCCAAAAGTGAAGTCTGCCTCTGATACTGCTTTAACTCGAGCGAATAAACGTATATTCCAGATAATTTAAATAATCATAATAATAGGATTCATTGATATTACCGTTTCTGGAGGTCAGAGCTGAAAGAGCTCGGTAACCGATTTTCCCGCTATTTATACATATTTTTGCGCGTGCACGGATGCCATTGGTAGACAACAAGAAAGTACTGTATAAACTCAACCAGCGCTGTCTTCCAAAAGTTAAGTCTGCCTCTGATACTGCATTAACTCGAGCGAATAAACGTATATTCCAGATAATTTAAATAATCAAAATAATAGGATTCAGCGATGTTACCGCTTCTGGAGGTCAGAGCTGAAAGAGCTCTGTAACCGATTTTCCCGCTATTTATACATATTTTTGCGCGTTCACGGACGTCATTGGTAGACTACAAGAATGTATTTATATAAACTTAACCTGCGCTGCCTTTCAAAAGTTTACTCAGCCTCTGATACTGCATTAACTCGAGCGAATATACGTATATTCCAGATAATTTAAATAATCAAAATAATAGGATTCAGCGATGTTACCGCTTCTATAGGTCAGAGCGTAATAAGCACTAGAAACGATTTTTCCAGCTATTTATACATATTTTTGCGCGTTCACGGACGTCATTGGTAGACAACAAGAAGGTACTATATCAACTCAACCAGGGCTGTCTTCCAAAAGTTAAGTCTGCCTCTGATACTGCATTAACTCGAGCGTATAAATGTATATTCCAGATAATTTAAATAAATATTATAATCGGATCTTCCGATGTTACCGGTTTTAGAGGCCAGAGCGAAATAAGCAGTAGAACCGATTTTTCCAGCTATTTATACATATTTTTGCGCATCCCCGACATCACTGAAATACAACAGGAAAGTATTTATATAAACTTAACCAACGCTGCCTTTCAAAAGCTTAGTCTGCCTCTGATACTGCATTAACTCGAGCGAATAAACGTATATTCCAGATAATTTAAATAATCAAAATAATAGGATTCATTGATGTTACCGTTTGTGGAGGTCAGAGCTGAAAGAGCTCTGTAACTGATTATCCCGCTATTTATACATATTTTTGCGCGTGCACGGATGTCATTGGTAGACAACAAGAAAGTACTGTATAAACTCAACGAGCGCTGTCTTTCAAAAGTTTACTCTGCCTCTGATACTGCATTAACTCGAGTGAATATACGTATATTCCAGATAATTTAAATAATCAAAATAATAGGATTCACCGATGTTACCGCTTTTATAGTACAGAGCGAAATAAGCACTAGAACCGATTTTTCCAGCTATTTATACATATTTCTGCGCGTTCACGGACGTCATTGGTAGACAACAAGAAATTACTGTATAAACTCTACCAGCGCTGTCTTCCAAAAGTTAAGTCTGCCTCTGATACTGCTTTAACTAGAGCGAATAAACGCATCCCCAGACGTCACTGAAAGACAACAGGAAAGTATTTATATAAACTTAACCTGCGCTGCCTTTCAAAAGTTTAGTCTGCCTCTGATACTGCATTAACTCGAGCGAATAGATATAAACGTATATTCCAGATAATTTAAATAATCAAAATAATAGGATTCACCGATGTTACCGCTTCTAGTGGTCAGAGCGAAATAAGCAGTAGAACCGATTTTTCCAGCTATTTATACATATTTTTGCGCATCCCCGACGTCACTGAAATACAACAGGAAAGTATTTATATAAACTTAACCAACGCTGCCTTTCAAAAGCTTAGTCTGCCTCTGATACTGCATTAACTCGAGCGAATAAACGTATATTCCAGATAATTTAAATAATCAAAATAATAGGATTCATTGATGTTACCGCTTCTGGAGGTCAGAGCTGAAAGAGCTCTGGAACCGATTTTTCCAGCTAATTATACATATTTTTGCGCATCCCCAGACGTCACTGAAAGACAACAGGAAAGTATTTATATAAACTTAACCTGCGCTGCCTTTCAAAAGTTTAGTCTGCCTCTGATACTGCATTAACTCGAGCGTATAGATATAAACGTATATTCCAGATAATTTAAATAATCATAATAATAGGATTCAGCGATGTTACCGTTTCTGGACGTCAGCGTGGAAAGAGCTCTGTAACCGATTTTCCCGCTATTTATACATATTTTTGCGCGTTCACGGACGTCATTGGTAGACAACAAGAAATTACTGTATAAACTCTACCAGCGCTGTCTTCCAAAAGTGAAGTCTGCCTCTGATACTGCTTTCACTCGAGCGAATAAACGTATATTCCAGATAATTTAAATAATCATAATAATAGGATTCATTGATATTACCGTTTCTGGAGGTCAGAGCTGAAAGAGCTCGGTAACCGATTTTCCCGCTATTTATACATATTTTTGCGCGTTCACGGACGTCATTGGTAGACTACAAGAATGTATTTATATAAACTTAACCTGCGCTGCCTTTCAAAAGTTTACTCAGCCTCTGATACTGCATTAACTCGAGCGAATATACGTATATTCCAGATAATTTAAATAATCAAAATAATAGGATTCACCGATGTTACCGCTTCTATAGGTCAGAGCGTAATAAGCACTAGAACCGATTTTTCCAGCTATTTATACATATTTTTGAGCGTTCACGGACGTCATTGGTAGACAACAAGAAATTAATGTATAAACTCTACCAACGCTGTCTTCCAAAAGTTAAGTCTGCCTCTGATACTGCTTTAACTCGAGCGAATAAACGTATATTCCAGATAATTTAAATAATCATAATAATAGGATTCATTGATGTTACCGTTTCTGGAGGTCAGAGCTGAAAGAGCTCTGTAACTGATTATCCCACTATTTATACATATTTTTGCGCGTGCACGGATGCCATTGGTAGACAACAAGAAAGTACTGTATAAACTCAACCAGCGCTGTCTTCCAAAAGTTAAGTCTGCCTCTGATACTGCTTTAACTAGAGCGAATAAACGCATCCCCAGACGTCACTGAAAGACAACAGGAAAGTATTTATATAAACTTAACCTGCGCTGCCTTTCAAAAGTTTAGTCTGCCTCTGCTACTGCATTAACTCGAGCGAATAGATATAAACGTATATTCCAGATAATTTAAATAATCAAAATAATAGGATTCACCGATGTTACCGCTTCTAGTGGTCAGAGCGAAATAAGCAGTAGAACCGATTTTTCCAGCTATTTATACATATTTTTGCGCATCCCCGACGTCACTGAAATACAACAGGAAAGTATTTATATAAACTTAACCAACGCTGCCTTTCAAAAGCTTAGTCTGCCTCTGATACTGCATTAACTCGAGCGAATAAACGTATATTCCAGATAATTTAAATAATCAAAATAATAGGATTCATTGATGTTACCATTTCTGGAGGTCAGAGCTGAAAGAGCTCTGTAACTGATTATCCCGCTATTTATACATATTTTTGCGCGTGCACGGATGCCATTGGTAGACAACAAGAAAGTACTGTATAAACTCAACCAGCGCTGTCTTTCAAAAGTTAAGTCTGCCTCTGATACTGCATTAACTCGAGCGAATAAACGTATATTCCAGATAATTTAAATAATCAAAATAATAGGATTCAGCGATGTTACCGCTTCTGGAGGTCAGAGCTGAAAGAACTCTGTAACCGATTTTCCCGCTATTTATACATATTTTTGCGCGTTCACGGACGTCATTGGTAGACAACAAGAAAGTACTATATCAACTCAACCAGGGCTGTCTTCCAAAAGTTAAGTCTGCCTCTGATACTGCATTAACTCGAGCGTATAAATGTATATTCCAGATAATTTAAATAAATATTATAATCGGATCTTCCGATGTTACCGGTTTTAGAGGCCAGAGCGAAATAAGCAGTAGAACCGATTTTTCCAGTTATTTATACATATTTTTGCGCATCCCCGACGTCACCGAAATACAACAGGAAAGTATTTATATAAACTTAACCAACGCTGCCTTTCAAAAGCTTAGTCTGCCTCTGATACTGCATTAACTCGAGCGAATAAACGTATATTCCAGATAATTTAAATAATCAAAATAATAGGATTCATTGATGTTACCGTTTCTGGAGGTCAGAGCTGAAAGAGCTCTGTAACTGATTATCCCGCTATTTATACATATTTTTGCGCGTGCACGGATGCCATTGGTAGACAATAAGAAAGTACTGTATAAACTCAACCTGCGCTGCCTTTCAAAAGTTTAGTCTGCCTCTGATACTGCATTAACTCGAGCGAATAGATATAAACGTATATTCCAGATAATTTAAATAATCAAAATAATAGGATTCACCGATGTTACCGCTTCTAGTGGTCAGAGCGAAATAAGCAGTAGAACCGATTTTTCCAGCTATTTATACATATTTTTGCGCATCCCCGACGTCACTGAAATACAACAGGAAAGTATTTATATAAACTTAACCAACGCTGCCTTTCAAAAGCTTAGTCTGCCTCTGATACTGCATTGACTCGAGCGAATAAACGTATATTCCAGATAATTTAAATAATCAAAATAATAGGATTCATTGATGTTACCGTTTGTGGAGGTCAGAGCTGAAAGAGCTCGGTAACCGATTTTCCCGCTATTTATACATATTTTTGCGCGTTCACGGACGTCATTGGTAGACAACAAGAAATTACTGTATAAACTCTACCAGCGCTGTCTTCCAAAAGCTAAGTCTGCCTCTGATACTGCTTTAACTCGAGCGAATAAACGTATATTCCAGATAATTTAAATAATCATAATAATAGGATTCATTGATATTACCGTTTCTGGAGGTCAGAGCTGAAAGAGCTCTGGAACCGATTTTTCCAGCTAATTATACATATTTTTGCGCATCCCCAGACGTCACTGAAAGACAACAGGAAAGTATTTATATAAACTTAACCTGCGCTGCCTTTCAAAAGTTTAGTCTGCCTCTGATACTGCATTAACTCGAGCGTATAGATATAAACGTATATTCCAGATAATTTAAATAATCATAATAATAGGATTCAGCGATGTTACCGTTTCTGGACGTCAGCGTGGAAAGAGCTCTGTAACCGATTTTCCCGCTATTTATACATATTTTTGCGCGTGCACGGATGTCATTGGCAGACAACAAGAAAGTACTGTATAAACTCAACGAGCGCAGTCTTCCAAAAGTTAAGTCTGCCTCTGATACTGCATTAACTCGAGCGAATAAACGTATATTCCAGATAATTTAAATAATCAAAATAATAGGATTCAGCGATGTTACCGCTTCTATAGGTCAGAGCGAAATAAGCACTAGAACCGATTTTTCCTGCTATTTATACATATTTTTGCGCGTTCACGGACGTCATTGGTAGACAACAAGAAATTACTGTATAAACTCTACCAGCGCTGTCTTCCAAAAGTGAAGTCTGCCTCTGATACTGCATTAACTCGAGCGAATAAACGTATATTCCAGATAATTTAAATAATCATAATAATAGGATTCATTGATATTACCGTTTCTGGAGGTCAGAGCTGAAAGAGCTCGGTAACCGATTTTCACGCTATTTATACATATTTTTGCGCGTTCACGGACGTCATTGGTAGACTACAAGAATGTATTTATATAAACTTAACCTGCGCTGCCTTTCAAAAGTTTACTCAGCCTCTGATACTGCATTAACTCGAGCGAATATACGTATATTCCAGATAATTTAAATAATCAAAATAATAGGATTCACCGATGTTACCGCTTCTATAGGTCAGAGCGTAATAAGCACTAGAACCGATTTTTCCAGCTATTTATACATATTTTTGAGCGTTCACGGACGTCATTGGTAGACAACAAGAAATTAATGTATAAACTCTACCAACGCTGTCTTCCAAAAGTTAAGTCTGCCTCTGATACTGCTTTAACTCGAGCGAATAAACGTATATTCCAGATAATTTAAATAATCATAATAATAGGATTCATTGATGTTACCGTTTCTGGAGGTCAGAGCTGAAAGAGCTCTGTAACTGATTATCCCACTATTTATACATATTTTTGCGCGTGCACGGATGCCATTGCTAGACAACAAGAAAGTACTGTATAAACTCAACCAGCGCTGTCTTCCAAAAGTTAAGTCTGCCTCTGATACTGCATTAACTCGAGCGAATAAACGTATATTCCAGATAATTTAAATAATCAAAATAATAGGATTCAGCGATGTTACCGCTTCTGGAGGTCAGAGCTGAAAGAGCTCTGTAACCGATTTTCCCGCTATTTATACATATTTTTGCGCGTTCACGGACGTCATTGGTAGACTACAAGAATGTATTTATATAAACTTAACCTGCGCTGCCTTTCAAAAGTTTACTCAGCCTCTGATACTGCATTAACTCGAGCGAATATACGTATATTCCAGATAATTTAAATAATCAAAATAATAGGATTCAGCGATGTTACCGCTTCTATAGGTCAGAGCGTAATAAGCACTAGAAACGATTTTTCCAGCTATTTATACATATTTTGCGCGTTCACGGACGTCATTGGTAGACAACAAGAAAGTACTATATCAACTCAACAGGGCTATCTTCCAAAAGTTAAGTCTGCCTCTGATACTGCATTAACTCGAGCGAATAAACGTATATTCCAGATAATTTAAATAATCAAAATAATAGGATTCAGCGATGTTACCGCTTCTATAGGTCAGAGCGAAATAAGCACTAGAACCGATTTTTCCTGCTATTTATACATATTTTTGCGCGTTCACGGACGTCATTGGTAGACAACAAGAAATTACTGTATAAACTCTACCAGCGCTGTCTTCCAAAAGTTAAGTCTGCCTCAGATACTGCTTTAACTCGAGCGAATAAACGTATATTCCAGATAATTTAAATAATCATAATAATAGGATTCATTGATATTACCGTTTCTGGAGGTCAGAGCTGAAAGAGCTCGGTAACCGATTTTCCCGCTATTTATACATATTTTTGCGCGTTCACGGACGTCATTGGTAGACTACAAGAATGTATTTATATAAACTTAACCTGCGCTGCCTTTCAAAAGTTTACTCAGCCTCTGATACTGCATTAACTCGAGCGAATATACGTATATTCCAGATAATTTAAATAATCAAAATAATAGGATTCACCGATGTTACCGCTTCTATAGGTCAGAGCGTAATAAGCACTAGAACCGATTTTTCCAGCTATTATACATATTTTTGAGCGTTCACGGACGTCATTGGTAGACAACAAGAAATTAATGTATAAACTCTACCAACGCTGTCTTCCAAAAGTTAAGTCTGCCTCTGATACTGCTTTAACTCGAGCGAATAAACGTATATTCCAGATAATTTAAATAATCATAATAATAGGATTCATTGATGTTACCGTTTCTGGAGGTCAGAGCTGAAAGAGCTCTGTAACTGATTATCCCACTATTTATACATATTTTTGCGCGTGCACGGATGCCATTGGTAGACAACAAGAAAGTACTGTATAAACTCAACCAGCGCTGTCTTCCAAAAGTTAAGTCTGCCTCTGATACTGCATTAACTCGAGCGAATAAACGTATATTCCAGATAATTTAAATAATCAAATAATAGGATTCAGCGATGTTACCGCTTCTGGAGGTCAGAGCTGAAAGAGCTCTGTAACCGATTTCCCGCTATTTATACATATTTTTGCGCGTTCACGGACGTCATTGGTAGACTACAAGAATGTATTTATATAAACTTAACCTGCGCTGCCTTTCAAAAGTTTACTCAGCCTCTGATACTGCATTAATTCGAGCGAATATACGTATATTCCAGATAATTTAAATAATCAAAATAATAGGATTCAGCGATGTTACCGCTTCTATAGGTCAGAGCTAATAAGCACTAAAACGATTTCCAGCTATTTATACATATTTTTGCGCGTTCACGGACGTCATTGGTAGACAACAAGAAAGTACTATATCAACTCAACCAGGGCTGTCTTCCAAAAGTTAAGTCTGCCTCTGATACTGCATTAACTCGAGCGTATAAATGTATATTCCAGATAATTTAAATAAATATTATAATCGGATCTTCCGATGTTACCGGTTTTAGAGGCCAGAGCGAAATAAGCAGTAGAACCGATTTTCCAGCTATTTATACATATTTTTGCGCATCCCCGACGTCACTGAAATACAACAGAAGTATTTATATAAACTTAACCAACGCTGCCTTTCAAAAGCTTAGTCTGCCTCTGATACTGCATTAACTCGAGCGAATAAACGTATATTCCAGATAATTTAAATAATCAAATAATAGGATTCATTGATGTTACCATTTCTGGAGGTCAGAGCTGAAAGAGCTCTGTAACTTATTATCCGCTATTTATACATATTTTGCGCGTGCACGGATGCCATTGGTAGACAACAAGAAAGTACTGTATAAACTCAACCAGCGCTGTCTTTCAAAAGTTAAGTCTGCCTCTGATACTGCATTAACTCGAGCGAATAAACTATATTCCAGATAATTTAAATAATCAAAATAATAGGATTCAGCGATGTTACCGCTTCTGGAGTCAGAGCGAAAGAGCTCTGTAACCGATTTTCCCGCTATTATACATATTTTTGCGCGTTCACGGACGTCATTGGTAGACAACAAGAAATACTATATCAACTCAACCAGGGCTGTCTTCCAAAAGTTAAGTCTGCCTCTGATACTGCATTAACTCGAGCGAATAAACGTATATTCCAGATAATTTAAATAATCATAATAATAGGATCTTCCGATGTTACCGTTTTAGAGGTCAGAGCGAAATAAGCAGTAGAACCGATTTTTCCATTATTTATACATATTTTTGCGCATCCACGTCACGAAAGACAACAGGAAAGTATTTATATAAACTTAACCAACGCTGTCTTTCAAAAGTTAGTCTGCCTCTGATACTGCATTAACTCGAGCGAATAACGTATATTCCAGATAATTTAAATAATCAAAATAATAGGATTCAGCGATGTTACCCGCTTCTGGAGGTCAGAGCTGAAAGAGCTCTGTAACCGATTTTCCCGCTATTATACATATTTTGCGCGTTCACGACGTCATTGGTAGACTACAAGAATGTATTAATAAACTTAACCTGCGCTGCTTTTAAAAGTTTACTCACCTCTGATACTGCATTAACTCGAGCGAATAAACGTATATTCCAGATAATTTAAATAATCAAAATAATAGGATTCAGCGATGTTACCGCTTCTAGGTCAGAGCGAAATAAGCACTAGAACCGATTTTTCCAGCTATTTATACATATTTTTGCGCGTTCACGGACGTCATTGGTAGACAACAAGAAAGTTACTGTATAAACTCTACCAGCGCTGTCTTCCAAAAGTTAAGTCTGCCTCTGATACTGCATTAACTCGAGCGAATAAACGTATATTCCAGATAATTTAAATAATCAAATAATAGGATTCATTGATGTTACCGTTTCTGGAGGTCAGAGCGAAAAGAGCTCTAGAACCGATTTTCCCAGCTATTTATACATATTTTTGCGCGTTCACGGACGTCATTGGTAGACAACAAGAAAGTACTGTATAAACTCAACCAGCGCTGTCTTCCAAAAGTTAAGTCTGCCTCTGATACTGCATTAACTCGAGCGAATAAACGTATATTCCAGATAAATTAAATAATCAAAATAATAGGAATCAGCGATGTTACCGCTTCTGGAGGTCAGAGCTGAAAGAACTCTGTAACCGATTTTCCCGCTATTTATACATATTTTTGCGCGTTCACGGACGTCATTGGTAGACAACAAGAAAGTATTTATATAAACTTAACCAGCGCTGCCTTTCAAAAGTTTAGTCTGCCTCTGATACTGCATTAACTCGAGCGAATAAACGTATATTCCAGATAATTTAAATAATAAAATAATAGGATTCAGCGATGTTACCGCTTCTGGAGGTCAGAGCGAAATAAGCACTAGAAACGATTTTTCCCGCTATTTATACATATTTTTGCGCGTTCACGGACGTCATTGGTAGACAACAAGAAAGTACTTATAAACTCAACCAGCGCTGTCTTCCAAAAGTTAAGTCTGCCTCTGATACTGCATTAACTCGAGCGAATAAACGTATATTCCAGATAATTTAAATAATCAAAATAATAGGATTCAGCGATGTTACCGTTTCTGGAGGTCAGAGCGAAATAAGCTCTAAACCGATTTTTCCAGCTATTTATACATATTTTTGCGCGTTCACGGACGTCATTGGTAGACAACAAAAGTATTGTATAAACTCTAAGCGCTGTCTTTCAAAAGTTAAGTCTGCCTCTGATACTGCATTAACTCGAGCGAATAAACGTATATTCCAGATAATTTAAATAATCAAAATAATAGGATTCAGCGATGTTACCGTTTCTGGAGGTCAGAGCTGAAATAAGCTCTGTAACGATTTTTCCAGCTATTTATACATATTTTTGCGCGTTCACGGACGTCATTGGTAGACAACAAGAAAGTATATATAAACTCAACCAGCGCTGTCTTCCAAAAGTTAAGTCTGCCTCTGATACTGCATTAACTCGAGCGAATAAACGTATATTCCAGATAATTTAAATAAATAATAAATAGGATTCAGCGATGTTACCGTTTCTAGAGGTCAGAGCGAAATAAGCAGTAGACCGATTTTTCCAGCTATTTATACATATTTTTGCGCATCCCCGACGTCACTGAAAGACAACAGGAAAGTATTTATATAAACTTAACCAGCGCTGCCTTTCAAAAGTTAGTCTGCCTCTGATACTGCATTAACTCGAGCGAATAAACGTATATTCCAGATAATTTAAATAATCAAAATAATAGGATTCATTGATGTTACCGTTCTGGAGGTCAGAGCTGAAAGAGCTCTGTAACCGATTTTCCCTATTTATACATATTTTTGCGCGTTCACGGACGTCATTGGTAGACAACAAGAAAGTACTGTATAAACTTAACCAGCGCTGTCTTTCAAAAGTTAAGTCTGCCTCTGATACTGCATTAACTCGAGCGATATAACGTATATTCCAGATAATTTAAATAATCAAATAATAGGATTCATTGATGTTACCGCTTTCTGGAGGTCAGAGCTGAAAGAGCTCTGTAAACCGATTTTTCCAGCTATTTATACATATTTTTGCGCGTTCACGGACGTCATTGGTAGACAACAAGAAATTACTATATAAACTCAACCAGCGCTGTCTTCCAAAAGTTAAGTCTGCCTCTGATACTGCATTAACTCGAGCGAATAAACGTATATTCCAGATAATTTAAATAAATATAATATAATCGGATCTTCCGATGTTACCGGTTTCCAGGAGCCCAGGCAGAAATAAGCCGTAGAACCGATTTTTCCAGCTATTTATACATATTTTTGCACATCCCCGACGTCACTGAAATACAACGGAGAGAGTATTTATATAAGCTTAACCAACGCTGTCTTCTAAAGTTGGTCTGCCTCTGATGCTGCATTAACTCGAGCGAACAAACGTATATCCCAGATAATTTAGAAATAATCATAATAATAGGATTCGCGATGTGTTACCCACGCTCTGGACGTCCAGGCGGAAATAGCTCTGTAACCGATTTTCACGGTAATTATACATATTTTCACGCATGCGCAGACGTCACTGAAAGACAACACAAAAGTATTTATATAGGCTTAAAGCTGCTCTGTCTTTCAAAAGTTAGTCTGCCTTTGATACTGCAATAACACGAGCGAATAGCTATAACGTATATTCCAGATAATTTAAATAATCAAAATAATAGGATTCAGCGATGTTACCGCTTCTGGAGGTCAGAGCGTAAAAGAGCTCTGTAACCGATTTTTCCGCTATTTATACATATTTTTGCGCGTTCACGGACGTCATTGGTAGACAACAAGAAGTACTGTATAAACTCAACCAGCGCTGTCTTCCAAAAGTTAAGTCTGCCTCTGATACTGCATTAACTCGAGCGAATAAACGTATATTCCAGATAATTTAAATAATCATAATAATAGGATTCATTGATGTTACCGTTTCTGGAGGTCAGAGCTGAAAGAGCTCTGGAACCGATTTTCCAGCTATTTATACATATTTTTGCGCGTCCCCGGACGTCATTGGTAGACAACAGGAAAGTATTTATATAAACTTAACCTGCGCTGCCTTTCAAAAGTTTAGTCTGCCTCTGATACTGCATTAACTCGAGCGAATATAACGTATATTCCAGATAATTTAAATAATCATAAATAATAGGATTCAGCGATGTTACCGTTTCTGGAGGTCAGAGCTGAAAGAGCTCTGTAACCGATTTTCCCGCTATTTATACATATTTTTGCGCGTGCACGGACGTCATTGGTAGACAACAAGAAAGTACTGTATAAACTCAACCAGCGCTGTCTTTCCAAAAGTTAAGTCTGCCTCTGATACTGCATTAACTCGAGCGAATAAACGTATATTCCAGATAATTTAAATAATCAAAATAATAGGATTCAGCGATGTTACCGCTTCTGGAGGTCAGAGCGAAATAAGCACTAGAACCGATTTTCCAGCTATTTATACATATTTTTGCGCGTTCACGGACGTCATTGGTAGACAACAAGAAATTACTGTATAAAACTCTACCAGCGCTGTCTTCCAAAAGTTAAGTCTGCCTCTGATACTGCATTTAACTCGAGCGAATAAACGTATATTCCAGATAATTTAAATAATCATAATAATAGGATTCATTGATGTTACCGTTTCTGGAGGTCAGAGCTGAAAGAGCTCGTAACCGATTTTCCCGCTATTTATACATATTTTTGCGCGTTCACGGACGTCATTGGTAGACAACAAGAAATATATATAAACTTAACCACGCTGTCTTCCAAAAGTTAGTCTGCCTCTGATACTGCATTAACTCGAGCGAATATAACGTATATTCCAGATAATTTAAATAATCAAAATAATAGGATTCAGCGATGTTACCGCTTCTGGAGGTCAGAGCGTAAATAAGCTCTAGAACCGATTTTTCCCAGCTATTTATACATATTTTTGCGCGTTCACGGACGTCATTGGTAGACAACAAGAAATTATGTATACTCTACCAACGCTGTCTTCCAAAAGTTAAGTCTGCCTCTGATACTGCATTAACTCGAGCGAATAAACGTATATTCCAGATATTTAAATAATCATAATAATAGGATTCATTGATGTTACCGTTTCTGGAGGTCAGAGCTGAAAGAGCTCTGTAACTGATTATCCCACTATTTATACATATTTTTGCGCGTGCACGGATGCCATTGGTAGACAACAAGAAGTACTGTATAAACTCAACCAGCCGCTGTCTTCCAAAAGTTAAGTCTGCCTCTGATACTGCATTAACTCGAGCGAATAGACGTATATTCCAGAATATTTGAATAATCAAAATAAGAGGATTCAGCGATGTTACCGCTCTGGAGGTCAGAGCTGAAAGAGCTCTGTAACCGATTTTCCCGCTATTTATACATATTTTTGCGCGTTCACGGACGTCATTGGTAGACTACAAGAATGTATTTATATAAACTTAACCTGCGCTGCCTTTCAAAAGTTTACTCAGCCTCTGATACTGCATTAACTCGAGCGAATATACGTATATTCCAGATAATTTAAATAATCAAAATAATAGGATTCAGCGATGTTACCGCTTCTATAGGTCAGAGCGTAATAAGCACTAGAACCGATTTTTCCAGCTATTTATACATATTTTTGCGCGTTCACGGACGTCATTGGTAGACAACAAGAAAGTACTATATCAACTCAACCAGGGCTGTCTTCCAAAAGTTAAGTCTGCCTCTGATACTGCATTAACTCGAGCGTATAAATGTATATTCCAGATAATTTAAATAATAATATAATCGGATCTTCCGATGTTACCGCTTCTATAGGTCAGAGCGAAATAAGCACTAGAACCGATTTTTCCTGCTATTTATACATATTTTTGCGCGCTCACGGACGTCATTGGTAGACAAGAATTATGTATAAACTCTACCAGCGCTGTCTTCCAAAAGTTAAGTCTGCCTCTGATACTGCTTTACTCGAGCGAATAAACGTATATTCCAGATAATTAAATAATCAAAATAATAGGATTCAGCGATGTTACCGCTTCTGGAGGTCAGGGCTGAAAGAGCTCTGTAACCGATTTTCCCCGCTATTTATACATATTTTTGCGCGTTCACGGACGTCATTGGTAGACTACAAGAATGTATTTATATAAACTTAACCTGCGCTGCTTTTAAAAAGTTTACTCAGCCTCTGATACTGCATTAACTCGAGCGAATAAACGTATATTCCAGATAATTTAAATAATCAAAATAATAGGATTCAGCGATGTTACCGCTTCTATAGGTCAGAGCGAAATAAGCACTAGAACCGATTTTTCCTGCTATTTATACATATTTTTGCGCGTTCACGGACGTCATTGGTAGACAACAAGAAATTACTGTATAAACTCTACCAGCGCTGTCTTCCAAAAGTTAAGTCTGCCTCTGATACTGCTTTAACTCGAGCGAATAAACGTATATTCCAGATAATTTAAATAATCATAATAATAGGATTCATTGATATTACCGTTTCTGGAGGTCAGAGCTGAAAGAGCTCGGTAACCGATTTTCCCGCTATTTATACATATTTTTGCGCGTTCACGGACGTCATTGGTAGACAACAAGAAATTACTGTATAAACTCTACCAGCGCTGTCTTCCAAAAGTTAAGTCTGCCTCTGATACTGCTTTAACTCGAGCGAATAAACGTATATTCCAGATAATTTAAATAATCATAATAATAGGATTCATTGATATTACCGTTTCTGGAGGTCAGAGCTGAAAGAGCTCTGGAACCGATTTTTCCAGCTAATTATACATATTTTTGCGCATCCCCAGACGTCACTGAAAGACAACAGGAAAGTACTGTATAAACTCAACGAGCGCAGTCTTCCAAAAGTTAAGTCTGCCTCTGATACTGCATTAACTCGAGCGAATAAACGTATATTCCAGATAATTTAAATAATCAAAATAATAGGATTCAGCGATGTTACCGCTTCTATAGGTCAGAGCGAAATAAGTACTAGAACCGATTTTTCCTGCTATTTATACATATTTTTGCGCGTTCACGGACGTCATTGGTAGACAACAAGAAATTACTGTATAAACTCTACCAGCGCTGTCTTCCAAAAGTTAAGTCTGCCTCTGATACTGCTTTAACTCGAGCGAATAAACGTATATTCCAGATAATTTAAATAATCATAATAATAGGATTCATTGATATTACCGCTTCTATAGGTCAGAGCGTAATAAGCACTAGAACCGATTTTTCCAGCTATTTATACATATTTTTGAGCGTTCACGGACGTCATTGGTAGACAATAAGAAATTAATGTATAAACTCTACCAACGCTGTCTTCCAAAAGTTAAGTCTGCCTCTGATACTGCATTAACTCGAGCGAATAAACGTATATTCCAGATAATTTAAATAATCAAAATAATAGGATTCAGCGATGTTACCGCTTCTGGAGGTCAGGGCTGAAAGAGCTCTGTAACCGATTTTCCCGCTATTTATACATATTTTTGCGCGTTCACGGACGTCATTGGTAGACTACAAGAATGTATTTATATAAACTTAACCTGCGCTGCCTTTTAAAAGTTTACTCAGCCTCTGATACTGCATTAACTCGAGCGAATATACGTATATTCCAGATAATTTAAATAATCAAAATAATAGGATTCAGCGATGTTACCGCTTCTATAGGTCAGAGCGTAATAAGCACTAGAAACGATTTTTCCAGCTATTTATACATATTGTTGCGCGTTCACGGACGTCATTGGTAGACAACAAGAAAGTACTATATCAACTCAACCAGGGCTGTCTTCCAAAAGTTAAGTCTGCCTCTGATACTGCATTAACTCGAGCGTATAAATGTATATTCCAGATAATTTAAATAATTATTATAATCGGATCTTCCGATGTTACCGGTTTTAGAGGCCAGAGCGAAATAAGCAGTAGAACCGATTTTTCCAGCTATTTATACATATTTTTGCGCATCCCCGACGTCACTGAAATACAACAGGAAAGTATTTATATAAACTTAACCTGCGCTGCCTTTCAAAAGATTAGTCTGCCTCTGATACTGCATTAACTCGAGCGAATAGATATAAACGTATATTCCAGATAATTTAAATAATCATAATAATAGGATTCAGCGATGTTACCGTTTCTGGACGTCAGCGTGGAAAGAGCTCTGTAACCGATTTTCCCGCTATTTATACATATTTTTGCGCGTGCACGGATGTCATTGGCAGACAACAAGAAAGTACTGTATAAACTCAACGAGCGCAGTCTTCCAAAAGTTAAGTCTGCCTCTGATACTGCATTAACTCGAGCGAATAAACGTATATTCCAGATAATTTAAATAATCAAAATAATAGGATTCAGCGATGTTACCGCTTCTATAGGTCAGAGCGAAATAAGGACTAGAACCGATTTTTCCTGCTATTTATACATATTTTTGCGCGTTCACGGACGTCATTGGTAGACAACAAGAAATTACTGTATAAACTCTACCAGCGCTGTCTTCCAAAAGTTAAGTCTGCCTCTGATACTGCTTTAACTCGAGCGAATAAACGTATATTCCAGATAATTTAAATAATCATAATAATAGGATTCATTGATATTACCGTTTCTGGAGGTCAGAGCTGAAAGAGCTCTGGAACCGATTTTTCCAGCTAATTATACATATTTTTGCGCATCCCCAGACGTCACTGAAAGACAACAGGAAAGTACTGTATAAACTCAACGAGCGCAGTCTTCCAAAAGTTAAGTCTGCCTCTGATACTGCATTAACTCGAGCGAATATACGTATATTCCAGATAATTTAAATAATCAAAATAATAGGATTCAGCGATGTTACCGCTTCTATAGGTCAGAGCGTAATAAGCACTAGAAACGATTTTTCCAGCTATTTATACATATTGTTGCGCGTTCACGGACGTCATTGGTAGACAACAAGAAAGTACTATATCAACTCAACCAGGGCTGTCTTCCAAAAGTTAAGTCTGCCTCTGATACTGCATTAACTCGAGCGTATAAATGTATATTCCAGATAATTTAAATAATTATTATAATCGGATCTTCCGATGTTACCGGTTTTAGAGGCCAGAGCGAAATAAGCAGTAGAACCGATTTTTCCCAGCTATTTATACATATTTTTGCGCATCCCGACGTCACTGAAATACAACAGGAAAGTATTTATATAAACTTAACCTGCGCTGCCTTTCAAAAGATTAGTCTGCCTCTGATACTGCATTAACTCGAGCGAATAGATATAAACGTATATTCCAGATAATTTAAATAATCATAATAATAGGATTCAGCGATGTTACCGTTTCTGGACGTCAGCGTGGAAAGAGCTCTGTAACCGATTTTCCCGCTATTTATACATATTTTTGCGCGTGCACGGATGTCATTGGCAGACAACAAGAAAGTACTGTATAAACTCAACGAGCGCAGTCTTCCAAAAGTTAAGTCTGCCTCTGATACTGCATTAACTCGAGCGAATAAACGTATATTCCAGATAATTTAAATAATCAAAATAATAGGATTCAGCGATGTTACCGCTTCTATAGGTCAGAGCGAAATAAGGACTAGAACCGATTTTTCCTGCTATTTATACATATTTTTGCGCGTTCACGGACGTCATTGGTAGACAACAAGAAATTACTGTATAAACTCTACCAGCGCTGTCTTCCAAAAGTTAAGTCTGCCTCTGATACTGCTTTAACTCGAGCGAATAAACGTATATTCCAGATAATTTAAATAATCATAATAATAGGATTCATTGATATTACCGTTTCTGGAGGTCAGAGCTGAAAGAGCTCTGGAACCGATTTTTCCAGCTAATTATACATATTTTTGCACATCCCCAGACGTCACTGAAAGACAACAGGAAAGTACTGTATAAACTCAACGAGCGCAGTCTTCCAAAAGTTAAGTCTGCCTCTGATACTGCTTTAACTCGAGCGAATAAACGTATATTCCAGATAATTTAAATAATCATAATAATAGGATTCATTGATGTTACCGTTTCTGGAGGTCAGAGCTGAAAGAGCTCTGTAACTGATTATCCCACTATTTATACATATTTTTGCGCGTGCACGGATGCCATTGGTAGACAACAAGAAAGTACTGTATAAACTCAACCAGCGCTGTCTTCCAAAAGTTAAGTCTGCCTCTGATACTGCATTAACTCGAGCGAATAGACGTATATTCCAGATAATTTGAATAATCAAAATAATAGGATTCAGCGATGTTACCGCCTCTGGAGGTCAGAGCTGAAAGAGCTCTGTAACCGATTTTCCCGCTATTTATACATATTTTTGCGCGTTCACGGACGTCATTGGTAGACTACAAGAATGTATTTATATAAACTTAACCTGCGCTGCCTTTCAAAAGTTTACTCAGCCTCTGATACTGCATTAACTCGAGCGAATATACGTATATTCCAGATAATTTAAATAATCAAAATAATAGGATTCAGCGATGTTACCGCTTCTATAGGTCAGAGCGTAATAAGCGCTAGAACCGATTTTTCCAGCTATTTATACATATTTTTGCGCGTTCACGGACGTCATTGGTAGACAACAAGAAAGTACTATATCAACTCAACCAGGGCTGTCTTCCAAAAGTTAAGTCTGCCTCTGATACTGCATTAACTCGAGCGTATAAATGTATATTCCAGATAATTTAAATAAATAATATAATCGGATCTTCCGATGTTACCGCTTCTATAGGTCAGAGCGAAATAAGCACTAGAACCGATTTTTCCTGCTATTTATACATATTTTTGCGCGCTCACGGACGTCATTGGTAGACAAGAAATTACTGTATAAACTCTACCAGCGCTGTCTTCCAAAAGTTAAGTCTGCCTCTGATACTGCTTTAACTCGAGCGAATAAACGTATATTCCAGATAATTTAAATAATCAAAATAATAGGATTCAGCGATGTTACCGCTTCTGGAGGTCAGGGCTGAAAGAGCTCTGTAACCGATTTTCCCGCTATTTATACATATTTTTGCGCGTTCACGGACGTCATTGGTAGACTACAAGAATGTATTTATATAAACTTAACCTGCGCTGCCTTTTAAAAGTTTACTCAGCCTCTGATACTGCATTAACTCGAGCGAATAAACGTATATTCCAGATAATTTAAATAATCAAAATAATAGGATTCAGCGATGTTACCGCTTCTATAGGTCAGAGCGAAATAAGCACTAGAACCGATTTTTCCTGCTATTTATACATATTTTTGCGCGTTCACGGACGTCATTGGTAGACAACAAGAAATACTGTATAAACTCTACCAGCGCTGTCTTCCAAAAGTTAAGTCTGCCTCTGATACTGCTTTAACTCGAGCGAATAAACGTATATTCCAGATAATTTAAATAATCATAATAATAGGATTCATTGATTTACCGTTTCTGGAGGTCAGAGCTGAAAGAGCTCGTAACCGATTTTCCCGCTATTTATACATATTTTTGCGCGTCACGGACGTCATTGGTAGACAACAAGAAATTACTGTATAAACTTACCAGCGCTGTCTTCCAAAAGTTAAGTCTGCCTCTGATACTGCTTTAACTCGAGCGAATAAACGTATATTCCAGATAATTTAAATAATCATAATAATAGGATTCATTGATATTACCGTTTCTGGAGGTCAGAGCTGAAAGAGCTCTGGAACCGATTTTTCCAGCTATTTATACATATTTTTGCGCATCCCAGACGTCACTGGAAGACAACAGGAAAGTACTGTATAAACTCAACGAGCGCAGTCTTCCAAAAGTTAAGTCTGCCTCTGATACTGCATTAACTCGAGCGAATATACGTATATTCCAGATAATTTAAATAATCAAAATAATAGGATTCAGCGATGTTACCGCTTCTATAGGTCAGAGCGTAATAAGCACTAGAACCGATTTTTCCAGCTATTTATACATATTTTTGAGCGTTCACGGACGTCATTGGTAGACAACAAGAAATTAATGTATAAACTCTACCAACGCTGTCTTCCAAAAGTTAAGTCTGCCTCTGATACTGCATTAACTCGAGCGAATAAACGTATATTCCAGATAATTTAAATAATCAAAATAATAGGATTCATTGATATTACCGTTTCTGGAGGTCAGAGCTGAAAGAGCTCTGGAACCGATTTTTCCAGCTAATTATACATATTTTTGCGCATCCCCAGACGTCACTGAAAGACAACAGGAAAGTACTGTATAAACTCAACGAGCGCAGTCTTCCAAAAGTTAAGTCTGCCTCTGATACTGCATTAACTCGAGCGAATATACGTATATTCCAGATAATTTAAATAATCAAAATAATAGGATTCAGCGATGTTACCGCTTCTATAGGTCAGAGCGTAATAAGCACTGAACCGATTTTTCCAGCTATTTATACATATTTTTGAGCGTTCACGGACGTCATTGGTAGACAACAAGAAATTAATGTATAAACTCTACCAACGCTGTCTTCCAAAAGTTAAGTCTGCCTCTGATACTGCATTAACTCGAGCGAATATACGTATATTCCAGATAATTTAAATAATCAAAATAATAGGATTCAGCGATGTTACCGCTTCTAAAGGTCAGAGCGTAATAAGCACTAGAAACGATTTTTCCAGCTATTTATACATATTTTTGCGCGTTCACGGACGTCATTGGTAGACAACAAGAAAGTACTATATCAACTCAACCAGGGCTGTCTTCCAAAAGTTAAGTCTGCCTCTGATACTGCATTAACTCGAGCGTATAAATGTATATTCCAGATAATTTAAATAATTATTATAATCGGATCTTCCCATGTTACCGGTTTTAGAGGCCAGAGCGAAATAAGCAGTAGAACCGATTTTTCCAGCTATTTATACATATTTTTGCGCATCCCCGACGTCACTGAAATACAACAAGAAAGTATTTATATAAACTTAACCAACGCTGCCTTTCAAAAGCTTAGTCTGCCTCTGACACTGCATTAACTCGAGCGAATAAACGTATATTCCAGATAATTGAAATAATCAAAATAATAGGATTCATTGATGTTACCGTTTCTGGAGGTCAGAGCTGAAAGAGCTCTGTAACTGATTATCCCGCTATTTATACATATTTTTGCGCGTGCACGGATGTCATTGGTAGACAACAAGAAAGTACTGTATAAACTCAACGAGCGCTGTCTTTCAAAAGTTACTCTGCCTCTGATACTGCTTTAACTCGAGCGAATAAACGTATATTCCAGATAATTTAAATAATCATAATAATAGGATTCATGATATTACCGTTTCTGGAGGTCAGAGCTGAAAGAGCTCTAACCGATTTTTCCCGCTATTTATACATATTTTTGCGCGTTCACGGACGTCATTGGTAGACAACAAGAAATTACTGTATAAACTCTACCAGCGCTGTCTTCCAAAAGTTAAGTCTGCCTCTGATACTGCTTTAACTCGAGCGAATAAACGTATATTCCAGATAATTTAAATAATCATAATAATAGGATTCATTGATATTACCGTTTCTGGAGGTCAGAGCTGAAAGAGCTCTGGAACCGATTTTTCCAGCTATTATACATATTTTTGCGCATCCCCAGACGTCACTGGAAGACAACAGGAAAGTATTATATAAACTTAACCTGCGCTGCCTTTCAAAAGTTTAGTCTGCCTCTGATACTGCATTAACTCGAGCGTAGATAAACGTATATTCCAGATAATTTAAATAATCATAATAATAGGATTCAGCGATGTTACCGTTTCTGGACGTCAGCGTGGAAAGAGCTCTGTAACCGATTTTCCCGCTATTTATACATATTTTTGCGCGTGCACGGATGTCATTGGCAGACAACAAGAAAGTACTGTATAAACTCAACGAGCGCAGTCTTCCAAAAGTTAAGTCTGCCTCTGATACTGCATTAACTCGAGCGAATAAACGTATATTCCAGATAATTTAAATAATCAAAATAATAGGATTCAGCGATGTTACCGCTTCTGGAGGTCAGAGCTGAAAGAGCTCTGTAACCGATTTTCCCGCTATTTATACATATTTTTGCGCGTTCACGGACGTCATTGGTAGACTACAAGAATGTATTTATATAAACTTAACCTGCGCTGCCTTTCAAAAGTTTACTCAGCCTCTGATACTGCATTAACTCGAGCGAATATACGTATATTCCAGATAATTTAAATAATCAAAATAATAGGATTCACCGATGTTACCGCTTCTATAGGTCAGAGCGTAATAAGCACTAGAACCGATTTTTCCAGCTATTTATACATATTTTTGAGCGTTCACGGACGTCATTGGTAGACAACAAGAAATTAATGTATAAACTCTACCAACGCTGTCTTCCAAAAGTTAAGTCTGCCTCTGATACTGCTTTAACTCGAGCGAATAAACGTATATTCCAGATAATTTAAATAATCATAATAATAGGATTCATTGATGTTACCGTTTCTGGAGGTCAGAGCTGAAAGAGCTCTGTAACTGATTATCCCACTATTTATACATATTTTTGCGCGTGTACGGATGCCATTGGTAGACAACAAGAAAGTACTGTATAAACTCAACCAGCGCTGTCTTCCAAAAGTTAAGTCTGCCTCTGATACTGCATTAACTCGAGCGAATAAACGTATATTCCAGATAATTTAAATAATCAAAATAATAGGATTCAGCGATGTTACCGCTTCTGGAGGTCAGAGCTGAAAGAGCTCTGTAACCGATTTTCCCGCTATTTATACATATTTTTGCGCGTTCACGGACGTCATTGGTAGACTACAAGAATGTATTTATATAAACTTAACCTGCGCTGCCTTTCAAAAGTTTACTCAGCCTCTGATACTGCATTAACTCGAGCGAATATACGTATATTCCAGATAATTTAAATAATCAAAATAATAGGATTCAGCGATGTTACCGCTTCTATAGGTCAGAGCGTAATAAGCACTAGAAACGATTTTTCCAGCTATTTATACATATTTTTGCGCGTTCACGGACGTCATTGGTAGACAACAAGAAGGTACTATATCAACTCAACCAGGGCTGTCTTCCAAAAGTTAAGTCTGCCTCTGATACTGCATTAACTCGAGCGTATAAATGTATATTCCAGATAATTTAAATAATATTATAATCGGATCTTCCGATGTTACCGGTTTTAGAGGCCAGAGCGAAATAAGCAGTAGAACCGATTTTTCCAGCTATTTATACATATTTTTGCGCATCCCCGACGTCACTGAAATACAA
This sequence comes from Nasonia vitripennis, assembly GCF_009193385.2. Taxonomy (NCBI): domain Eukaryota; kingdom Metazoa; phylum Arthropoda; class Insecta; order Hymenoptera; family Pteromalidae; genus Nasonia; species Nasonia vitripennis. The sequence goes on from NW_022279838.1 coordinate 53,485, forward strand.
CAGGAAAGTATTTATATAAACTTAACCAACGCTGCCTTTCAAAAGCTTAGTCTGCCTCTGATACTGCATTAACTCGAGCGAATAAACGTATATTCCAGATAATTTAAATAATCAAATAATAGGATTCATTGATGTTACCGTTTGTGGAGGTCAGAGCTGAAAGAGCTCTGTAACTGATTATCCCGCTATTTATACATATTTTTGCGCGTGCACGGATGTCATTGGTAGACAACAAGAAAGTACTGTATAAACTCAACCAGCGCTGTCTTTCAAAAGTTTACTCTGCCTCTGATACTGCATTAACTCGAGCGAATATACGTATATTCCAGATAATTTAAATAATCAAAATAATAGGATTCACCGATGTTACCGCTTTTATAGTACAGAGCGAAATAAGCACTAGAACCGATTTTTCCAGCTATTTATACATATTTCTGCGCGTTCACGGACGTCATTGGTAGACAACAAGAAATTACTGTATAAACTCTACCAGCGCTGTCTTCCAAAAGTTAAGTCTGCCTCTGATACTGCTTTAACTAGAGCGAATAAACGCATCCCCAGACGTCACTGAAAGACAACAGGAAAGTATTTATATAAACTTAACCTGCGCTGCCTTTCAAAAGTTTAGTCTGCCTCTGATACTGCATTAACTCGAGCGAATAGATATAAACGTATATTCCAGATAATTTAAATAATCAAAATAATAGGATTCACCGATGTTACCGCTTCTAGTGGTCAGAGCGAAATAAGCAGTAGAACCGATTTTTCCAGCTATTTATACATATTTTTGCGCATCCCCGACGTCACTGAAATACAACAGGAAAGTATTTATATAAACTTAACCAACGCTGCCTTTCAAAAGCTTAGTCTGCCTCTGATACTGCATTAACTCGAGCGAATAAACGTATATTCCAGATAATTTAAATAATCAAAATAATAGGATTCATTGATGTTACCATTTCTGGAGGTCAGAGCTGAAAGAGCTCTGTAACTGATTATCCCGCTATTTATACATATTTTTGCGCGTGCACGGATGCCATTGGTAGACAACAAGAAAGTACTGTATAAACTCAACCAGCGCTGTCTTTCAAAAGTAAGTCTGCCTCTGATACTGCATTAACTCGAGCGAATAAACGTATATTCCAGATAATTTAAATAATCAAAATAATAGGATTCAGCGATGTTACCGCTTCTGGAGGTCAGAGCTGAAAGACTCTGTAACCGATTTTCCCGCTATTTATACATATTTTTGCGCGTTCACGGACGTCATTGGTAGACAACAAGAAAGTACTATATCAACTCAACCAGGGCTGTCTTCCAAAAGTTAAGTCTGCCTCTGATACTGCATTAACTCGAGCGTATAAATGTATATTCCAGATAATTTAAATAAATATTATAATCGGATCTTCCGATGTTACCGGTTTTAGAGGCCAGAGCGAAATAGCAGTAGAACCGATTTTTCCAGTTATTTATACATATTTTTGCGCATCCCCGACGTCACCGAAATACAACAGGAAAGTATTTATATAAACTTAACCAACGCTGCCTTTCAAAAGCTTAGTCTGCCTCTGATACTGCATTAACTCGAGCGAATAAACGTATATTCCAGATAATTTAAATAATCAAAATAATAGGATTCATTGATGTTACCGTTTCTGGAGGTCAGAGCTGAAAGAGCTCTGTAACTGATTATCCCGCTATTTATACATATTTTTGCGCGTGCACGGATGCCATTGGTAGACAACAAGAAAGTACTGTATAAACTCAACCAGCGCTGTCTTCCAAAAGTTAAGTCTGCCTCTGATACTGCATTAACTCGAGCGAATAAACGTATATTCCAGATAATTTAATAATCAAAATAATAGGATTCAGCGATGTTACCGCTTCTGGAGGTCAGAGCTGAAAGAGCTCTGTAACCGATTTTCCCGCTATTTATACATATTTTGCGCGTTCACGGACGTCATTGGTAGACTACAAGAATGTATTTATATAAACTTAACCTGCGCTGCCTTTCAAAAGTTACTCGCCTCTATACTGCATTAACTCGAGCGAATATACGTATATTCCAGATAATTTAAATAATCAAAATAATAGGATTCAGCGATTTACCGTTCTATAGGTCAGAGCGTAATAAGCACTAGAACCGTTTTTCCAGCTATTTATACATATTTTTGCGCGTTCACGGACGTCATTGGTAGACAACAAGAAATACTGTATAAACTCTACCACGCTGTCTTCCAAAAGTTAAGTCTGCCTCTGATACTATTTAACTCGAGCGAATAAACGTATATTCCAGATAATTAAAATAATCATAATAATAGGATTCAGCGATGTTACCGTTTCTGGAGGTCAGAGTGAAAGAGCTCTGTAACCGATTTTCCCCGCTATTTATACATATTTTTGCGCGTCACGGACGTCATTGGTAGACACAAGAATGTATTTATATAAACTTAACCGCGCTGTTTCCAAAAGTTAAGTCTGCCTCTATACTGCATTAACTCGAGCGAATAAACGTATATTCCAGATAATTTAAATAATCAAAATAATAGATTCATTGATGTTACCGTTTCTGGAGGTCAGAGCTGAAAGAGCTCTGTAACGATTTCCCGCTATTTATACATATTTTTGCGCGTGCACGGAGTCATTGGTAGACAACAAGAAAGTATGTATAAACTTAACCAGCGCTGTCTTCCAAAAGTTAGTCTGCTCTGATACTGCTTAACTCGAGCGAATAAACGTATATTCCAGATAATTTAAATAATCAAAATAATAGGATTCAGCGATGTTACCGCTTTTATAGGTCAGAGCGAAATAAGCACTAGAACCGATTTTTCCAGCTATTTATACATATTTTTGCGCGTTCACGGACGTCATTGGTAGACAACAAGAAATTACTGTATAAACTCTACCAGCGCTGTCTTCCAAAAGTTAAGTCTGCCTCTGATACTGCATTAACTCGAGCGAATAAACGTATATTCCAGATAATTTAAATAAATAATATAATAGGATCTTCCGATGTTACCGGTTCTAGAGGTCAGAGCGAAATAAGCTCGTAGAACCGATTTTTCCAGCTATTTATACATATTTTTGCGCATCCCCGACGTCACTGAAAGACAACAGGAAAGTATTTATATAAACTTAACCAGCGCTGTCTTCCAAAAGTTAAGTCTGCCTCTGATACTGCATTAACTCGAGCGAATAAACGTATATTCCAGATAATTTAAATAATCAAAATAATAGGATTCAGCGATGTTACCGCTTTCTGGAGGTCAGAGCTGAAAGAGCTCTGTAACCGATTTTTCCGCTATTTATACATATTTTTGCGCGTTCACGGACGTCATTGGTAGACAACAAAAAGTATTTATATAAACTTAACCTGCGCTGTCTTTCAAAAGTTAGTCTGCCTCTGATACTGCATTAACTCGAGCGAATAATACGTATATTCCAGATAATTTAAATAATCAAAATAATAGGATTCAGCGATGTTACCGCTTCTATAGGTCAGAGCGAAATAGCTCTAGAACCGATTTTTCCAGCTATTTATACATATTTTTGCGCGTTCACGGACGTCATTGGTAGACAACAAGAAATTACTGTATAAACTCTACCAGCGCTGTCTTCCAAAAGTTAAGTCTGCCTCTGATACTGCATTAACTCGAGCGAATAAACGTATATTCCAGATAATTTAAATAATCATAATAATAGGATTCATTGATGTTACCGCTTCTGGAGGTCAGAGCGAAATAAGCTCTAGAACCGATTTTTCCAGCTATTTATACATATTTTTGCGCGTTCACGGACGTCATTGGTAGACAACAAGAAAGTACTGTATAAACTTAACAACGCTGTCTTCCAAAAGTTAAGTCTGCCTCTGATACTGCATTAACTCGAGCGAATAAACGTATATTCCAGATAATTTAAATAATCAAAATAATAGGATTCAGCGATGTTACCGCTTCTGGAGGTCAGAGCTGAAAGAGCTCTGTAACCGATTTTCCCGCTATTTATACATATTTTTGCGCGTTCACGGACGTCATTGGTAGACAACAAGAATGTATTTATATAAACTTAACCTGCGCTGCCTTTCAAAAGTTTAGTCTGCCTCTGATACTGCATTAACTCGAGCGAATATACGTATATTCCAGATAATTTAAATAATCAAAATAATAGGATTCAGCGATGTTACCGCTTCTATAGGTCAGAGCGTAATAAACACTAGAAACGATTTTTCCAGCTATTTATACATATTTTTGCGCGTTCACGGACGTCATTGGTAGACAACAAGAAAGTACTGTATAAACTCAACGAGCGCAGTCTTCCAAAAGTTAAGTCTGCCTCTGATACTGCATTAACTCGAGCGAATAAACGTATATTCCAGATAATTTAAATAATCATAATAATAGGATTCTTCGATGTTACCGTTTTTGGAGGTCAGAGCGAAAGAAGCAGTAGAACCGATTTTTCCAGCTATTTATACATATTTTTGCGCATCCCGACGTCACTGAAGACAACAGGAAAGTATTTATATAAACTTAACCTGCGCTGCCTTTCAAAAGTTTAGTCTGCCTCTGATACTGCATTAACTCGAGCGAATAGATATAAACGTATATTCCAGATAATTTAAATAATCATAATAATAGGATTCAGCGATGTTACCGTTTCTGGAGGTCAGAGTGAAAGAGCTCTGTAACCGATTTTCCCGCTATTTATACATATTTTTGCGCGTGCACGGACGTCATTGGTAGACAACAAGAAAGTACTGTATAAACTCAACGAGCGCTGTCTTCCAAAAGTTAAGTCTGCCTCTGATACTGCATTAACTCGAGCGAATAAACGTATATTCCAGATAATTTAAATAATCAAAATAATAGGATTCAGCGATGTTACCGCTTCTATAGGTCAGAGCGAAATAAGCACTAGAACCGATTTTTCCAGCTATTTATACATATTTTTGCGCGTTCACGGACGTCATTGGTAGACAACAAGAAATTACTGTATAAACTCTAACCAGCGCTGTCTTCCAAAAGTTAAGTCTGCCTCTGATACTGCATTAACTCGAGCGAATAAACGTATATTCCAGATAATTTAAATAATCATAATAATAGGATTCATTGATGTTACCGTTTCTGGAGGTCAGAGCTGAAAGAGCTCTGGAACCGATTTTCCCAGCTATTTATACATATTTTTGCGCATCCACGGACGTCATTGAAAGACAACAGGAAAGTACTGTATAAACTTAACCAGCGCTGTCTTCCAAAAGTTAAGTCTGCCTCTGATACTGCATTAACTCGAGCGAATAAACGTATATTCCAGATAATTTAAATAATCAAATAATAGGATTCAGCGATGTTACCGCTTCTGGAGGTCAGAGCTAAAGAGCTCTGAAACCGATTTTTCCGCTATTTATACATATTTTTGCGCGTTCACGGACGTCATTGGTAGACAACAAGAAAGTACTGTATAAACTCAACCAGCGCTGTCTTCCAAAAGTTAAGTCTGCCTCTGATACTGCATTAACTCGAGCGAATAAACGTATATTCCAGATAATTTAAAATAATCAAAATAATAGGATTTCCGATGTTACCGCTTTTAGAGGTCAGAGCGAAATAAGCACTAGAACCGATTTTTCCAGCTATTTATACATATTTTTGCGCATCCCCGACGTCATTGGTAGACAACAGGAAAGTATTTATATAAACTTAACCAGCGCTGCCTTTCAAAAGTTAGTCTGCCTCTGATACTGCATTAACTCGAGCGAATAAACGTATATTCCAGATAATTTAAATAATCAAAATAATAGGATTCACGATGTTACCGTTTCTGAGGTCAGAGCTGAAAGAGCTCTGTAACCGATTTTCCCGCTATTTATACATATTTTTGCGCGTTCACGGACGTCATTGAAGACAACAAGAAAGTACTGTATAAACTCAACCAGCGCTGTCTTCCAAAAGTTAAGTCTGCCTCTGATACTGCATTAACTCGAGCGAATAAACGTATATTCCAGATAATTTAAATAATCAAAATAATAGGATTCAGCGATGTTACCGTTCTGGAGGTCAGAGCGAAATAAGCTCTAGAACCGATTTTTCCAGCTATTTATACATATTTTTGCGCGTTCACGGACGTCATTGGTAGACAACAAGAAAGTACTGTATAAACTCTACCGCGCTGTCTTCCAAAAGTTAAGTCTGCCTCTGATACTGCATTAACTCGAGCGAATAAACGTATATTCCAGATAATTTAAATAATCATAATAATAGGATTCATTGATGTTACCGTTTCTGGAGGTCAGAGCTGAAAGAGCTCTGGAACCGATTTTTCCAGCTATTTATACATATTTTTGCGCGTTCACGGACGTCATTGGTAGACAACAAGAAAGTACTGTATAAACTTAACCAGCGCGCTGTCTTCCAAAAGTTAGTCTGCCTCTGATACTGCTTTAACTCGAGCGAATAAACGTATATTCCAGATAATTTAAATAATCATAATAATAGGATTCATTGATGTTACCGTTTCTGGAGGTCAGAGCTGAAAGAGCTCTGTAACCGATTTTCCCAGCTATTTATACATATTTTTGCGC
>NW_022279839.1:0-36727 GCF_009193385.2 Nasonia vitripennis
TTTGACCGTTTAGTTTTGAAGATACAAAAATCAAAAAATTTCAACAAAAATTTGAATCATCGATATCTTGAGACAATGGGGTTTTAAAAGCTGCGCAATGAACTTAGCGAGACGCATAAAATTATACCATTCACGAAATTGTAGAAATTTGAAGCCTTTTTACTCTCGTAAACGTCGGACATAGAAAACTCATTTTATTCAGTTTTCGATTTTTAACTCGAAAACTACGTAGTCAAATACATTGAAATTTCTGTGTTCATAGCTTGACTCATAAATATTATCGTATTTTTTTTGCAAGATTCTGATATTTCGTATCAAAGATATGCCTTATTTTGAAAAAATCACCTTTTTTGCTTTTGCTGCGAACGGTGCGGTCGGTCTGGAGGGTCCAACGAGGAATAGAAGGTAACTTAATTCTCTTTCAAATGCATTAAAGCTGAATTGTTTGTATTAGTGGGATGATTGAAAAAACGCGAAATATTGCTTTTCAAAAAATCATAACATGGCCTTAAAAAAATATAGTTGATGAAATGAAAAATACTTCTTTTCCCCACTTCAGAATTCAAAAATGGATAAAGATGCCAAATTTTGTAGACATTCATATTCTCGATTCGAAAATATTGCGGTATACATACACTCTCACACACACACATCCATACGGACATTTTTTAAAAACACGTTTATTGAACTGTACAAACCTCAGAATGTATTTCTAACCTATTTTAGAGAGACTCGAAAATTTTACTATTGCAAAGCTTCCTCTAGGAGGAAGCAAAAATAGGCTTTTAGAGATTGGCTCATAACACATGAACCAATCAACAAAATCACTTGAAATTTTAACACCAATTAGTTTTCGTTGTGGTAAACCACTAAAAACAATTCGGAAGCGTTTGACCGTTTAGTTTTTGAAGATACAAGAAACCAAAAAATTTCAACAAAAATTTGAATCATCGATATCTTGAGAACAATGGGGTTTTAAAAGCTGCGCAATGAACTTAGCCGAGACGCATAAAATTATACCATTCACGAAATTGTAGAAATTGAAGCCTTTTTACTCTCGTAAACGTCGGACATAGAAAACTCATTTTATTCAGTCTTCGATTTTTAACTCGAAAACTACGTAGTCAAATGCATTGAAATTTCTGTGGTTCATAGCTTGACTCATAACCTATCATCGTATTTTTTTTGCAAGATTCTGATATTTCGTATCAAAGATATGCCTTATTTTGAAAAAATCACCTTTTTTGCTTTTGCTGGCGAACGGTGCGGTCGGTCTGGAGGGTCCAAGGAGGAATAGAAGGTAATTTAATTCTCTTTCAAATGCATTAAAGCTGAATTGTTTGTATTAGTGGGATGATTGAAAAAACGCGAAATATTGCTTTTCAAAAATCATAAATGGCTTAAAAAAATATAGTTGATGAAATGAAAAATAACTTCTTTTCCCCACTTCAGAATTCAAAAATGGATAAAGATGCCAAATTTTGTAGACATTCATATTCTCGATTCGAAAATATTGCGGTATACATACACTCTCACACACACACATCCATACGGACATTTTTTAAAAAAAACGTTTATTTGAACTGTACAACCTCAGAATGTATTTCTAACCTATTTTAGAGAGACTCGAAAATTTACTATTACAAAGCTTCCTCTAGGAGGAAGCAAAAAATAGGCTTTTAGAGATTGGCTCATAACACATGAACCAATCAACAAAATCAGTTGAACTTTTAACACCAATTAGTTTTCGTTGTGGTAAACCACTAAAAACATTCGGAAGCGTTTGACCGTTTAGTTTTGAAGATACAAGAAATCAAAAAATTTCAACAAAAATTTGAATCATCGATATCTTGAGAACAATGGGGTTTTAAAAGCTGCGCAATGAACTTAGCCGAGACGCATAAAATTATACCATTTCACGAAATTGTAGAAATTTGAAGCCTTTTTACTCTCGTAAACGTCGGACATAGAAAACTCATTTTATTCAGTTCTTCGATTTTTAACTCGAAAACTACGTAGTCAAATTGCATTGAAATTTCTGTGGTTCATAGCTTGACTCATAACCTATCATCGTATTTTTTTTGCAAGATTCTGATATTTCGTATCAAAGATATGCCTTATTTTGAAAAAATCACCTTTTTTGCTTTTGCTGGCGAACGGTGCGGTCGGTCTGGAGGGTCCAACGAGGAATAGAAGGTAACTTAATTCTCTTTCAAATGCATTAAAGCTGAATTGTTTGTATTAGTGGGATGATTGCAAAAAACGCGAAATATTGCTTTTCAAAAATCATAACATGGCCTTAAAAAAATATAGTTGATGAAATGAAAATAACTTCTTTTCCCCACTTCAGAATTCAAAAATGGATAAAGATGCCAAATTTTGTAGACATTCATATTCTCGATTCGAAAATATTGCGGTATACATACACTCTTACACACACACATCCATACGGACATTTTTTTAAAACACGTTTATTGAACTGTACAAACCTCAGAATGTATTTCTAACCTATTTTAGAGAGACTCGAAAATTTTACTATTACAAAGCTTCCTCTAGGAGGAAGCAAAAAATAGGCTTTTAGAGATTGGCTCATAACACATGAACCAATCAACAAAATCACTTGAAATTTTAACACCAATTAGTTTTCGTTGTGGTAAACCACTAAAAACAATCCGGAAGCGTTTGACCGTTTAGTTTTGAAGATACAAGAAATCAAAAAATTTCAACAAAAATTTGAATCATCGATATCTTGAGAACAATGGGGTTTTAAAAGCTGCGCAATGAACTTAGCCGAGACGCATAAAATTATACCATTCACGAAATTGTAGAAATTTGAAGCCTTTTTACTCTCGTAAACGTCGGACATAGAAAACTCATTTTATTCAGTTTTCGATTTTTAACTCGAAAACTACGTAGTCAAATGCATTGAAATTTCTGTGGTTCATAGCTTGACTCATAACCTATCATCGTATTTTTTTTTGCAAGATTCTGATATTTCGTATCAAAGATATGCCTTATTTTGAAAAAATCACCTTTTTTGCTTTTGCTGCCGAACGGTGCGGTCGGTCTGGAGGGTCCAACGAGGAATAGAAGGTAATTTAATTCTCTTTCAAATGCATTAAAGCTGAATTGTTTGTATTAGTGGGATGATTGAAAAAAACGCGAAATATTGCTTTTCAAAAATCATAAAATGGCCTTAAAAAAATATAGTTGATGAAATGAAAAATAACTTCTTTTCCCCACTTCAGAATTCAAAAATGGATAAAGATGCCAAATTTTGTAGACATTCATATTCTCGATTCGAAAATATTGCGGTATACATACACTCACACACACACATCCATACGGACATTTTTTAAAAAAGTTTATTGAACTGTACAAACCTCAGAATGTATTTCTAACCTATTTTAGAGAGACTCGAAAATTTTACTATTACAAAGCTTCCTCTAGGAGGAAGCAAAAAATAGGCTTTTAGAGATTGGCTCATAACACATGAACCAATCAACAACATCAGTTGAACTTTTAACACCAATTAGTTTTCGTTGTGGTAAACCACTAAAAACAATTCGGAAGCGTTTGACCGTTTAGTTTTGAAGATACAAGAAATCAAAAAATTTCAACAAAAATTTGAATCATCGATATCTTGAGAACAATGGGGTTTTAAAAGCTGCGCAATGAACTTAGCCGAGACGCATAAAATTCTACCATTTGACGAAATTGTAGAAATTTGAAGCCTTTTTACTCTCGTAAACGTCGGACATAGAAAACTCATTTTATTCAGTCTTCGATTTTTAACTAGAAAACTACGTAGTCAAATGCATTGAAATTTCTGTGGTTCATAGCTTGACTCATAACCTATCATCGTATTTTTTTTGCAAGATTCTGATATTTCGTATCAAAGATATGCCTTATTTTGAAAAAATCACCTTTTTTGCTTTTGCTGGCGAACGGTGCGGTCGGTCTGGAGGGTCCAACGAGGAATAGAAGGTAATTTAATTCTCTTTCAAATGCATTAAAGCTGAATTGTTTGTATTAGTGGGATGATTGAAAAAACGCGAAATATTGCTTTTCAAAAATCATAAAATGGCCTTAAAAAAATATAGTTGATGAAATGAAAAATAACTTCTTTTCCCCACTTCAGAATTCAAAAATGGATAAAGATGCCAAATTTTGTAGACATTCATATTCTCGATTCGAAAATATTGCGGTATACATACACTCTCACACACACATCCATACGGACATTTTTTAAAAACACGTTTATTGAACTGTACAAACCTCAGAATGTATTTGTAACCTATTTTAGAGAGACTCGAAAATTTTACTATTACAAAGCTTCCTCTAGGAGGAAGCAAAAAATAGGCTTTTAGAGATTGGCTCATAACACATGAACCAATCAACAACATCAGTTGAACTTTTAACACCAATTAGTTTTCGTTGTGGTAAACCACTAAAAACAATTCGGAAGCGTTTGACCGTTTAGTTTTGAAGATACAAGAAATCAAAAAATTTCAACAAAAATTTGAATCATCGATATCTTGAGAACAATGGGGTTTTAAAAGCTGCGCAATGAACTTAGCCGAGACGCATAAAATTATACCATTCACGAAATTGTAGAAATTTGAAGCCTTTTTACTCTCGTAAACGTCGGACATAGAAAACTCATTTTATTCAGTCTTCGATTTTTAACTAGAAAACTACGTAGTCAAATGCATTGAAATTTCTGTGGTTCATAGCTTGACTCATAACCTATCATCGTATTTTTTTTGCAAGATTCTCATATTTCGTTTCAAAGATATGCCTTATTTTGAAAAGATCACCTTTTTTGGTAAACCACTAAAACAATTTGGAAGCGTTTGACCGTTTAGTTTTGAACATACAAGAAATCAAAAAATTTCAACAAAAATTTGAATCATCGATATCTTGAGAACAATGGGGTATTAAAAGCTGCGCAATGAACTTAGCCGAGACGCATAAAATTATACGATTCACGAAATTGTAGAAATTTGAAGCCTTTTTACTCTCGTAAACGTCGGACATAGAAAACTCATTTTATTCAGTTTTCGATTTTTACTCGAAAACTACGTAGTCAAATACATTGAAATTTCTGTGGTTCATAGCTTGACTCATAAACTATCATCGTATTTTTTTTTGCAAGATTCTGATATTTCGTATCAAAGATATGCCTTATTTTGAAAAAATCACCTTTTTTGCTTTTGCTGGCGAACGGTGCGGTCGGTCTGGAGGGTCCAACGAGGAATAGAACGTAATTTAATTCTCTTTCAAATGCATTAAAGCTGAATTGTTTGTATTAGTGGGATGATTGAAAAAAACGCGAAATATTGCTTTTCAAAAATCATAACATGGCCTTAAAAAAATATAGTTGATGAAATGAAAAATAACTTCTTTTCCCCACTTCAGAATTCAAAAATGGATAAAGATGCCAAATTTTGTAGACATTCATATTCTCGATTCGAAAATATTGCGGTATACATACACTCACACACACACATCCATACGGACATTTTTTAAAAACACGTTTATTGAACTGTACAAACCTCAGAATGTATTTCTAACCTATTTTAGAGAGACTCGAAAATTTTACTATTACAAAGCTTCCTCTAGGAGGAAGCAAAAAATAGGCTTTTAGAGATTGGCTCATAACACATGAACCAATCAACAAAATCAGTTGAACTTTTTAACACCAATTAGTTTTCGTTGTGGTAAACCACTAAAAACAATTCGGAAGCGTTTGACCGTTTAGTTTTGAAGATACAAGAAATCAAAAAATTTCAACAAAAATTTGAATCATCGATATCTTGAGAACAATGGGGTTTTAAAAGCTGCGCAATGAACTTAGCCGAGACGCATAAAATTATACCATTCACGAAATTGTAGAAATTTGAAGCCTTTTTACTCTCGTAAACGTGGGACATAGAAAACTCATTTTATTCAGTTTTCGATTTTTAACTCGAAAACTACGTAGTCAAATACATTGAAATTTCTGTGGTTCATAGCTTGACTCATAACCTATCATCGTATTTTTTTTGCAAGATTCTGATATTTCGTATCAAAGATATGCCTTATTTTGAAAAAATCACCTTTTTTGCTTTTGCTGGCGAACGGTGCGGTCGGTCTGGAGGGTCCAACGGGGAATAGAACGTAATTTAATTCTCTTTCAAATGCATTAAAGCTGAATTGTTTGTATTAGTGGGATGATTGAAAAAAACGCGAAATATTGCTTTTCAAAAATCATAACATGGCCTTAAAAAAATATAGTTGATGAAATGAAAAATAACTTCTTTTCCCCACTTCAGAATTCAAAAATGGATAAAGATGCCAAATTTTGTAGACATTCATATTCTCGATTCGAAAATATTGCGGTATACATACACTCTCACACACACACATCCATACGGACATTTTTTAAAAACACGTTTATTGAACTGTACAAACCTCAGAATGTATTTCTAACCTATTTTAGAGAGACTCGAAAATTTTACTATTACAAAGCTTCCTCTAGGAGGAAGCAAAAAATAGGCTTTTAGAGATTGGCTCATAACACATGAACCAATCAACAAAATCACTTGAAATTTTAACACCAATTAGTTTTCGTTGTGGTAAACCACTAAAAACAATTCGGAAGCGTTTGACCGTTTAGTTTTGAAGATACAAGAAATCAAAAAATTTCAACAAAAATTTGAATCATCGATATCTTGAGAACAATGGGGTTTTAAAAGCTGCGCAATGAACTTAGCCGAGACGCATAAAATTATACCATTCACGAAATTGTAGAAATTTGAAGCCTTTTTACTCTCGTAAACGTCGGACATAGAAAACTCATTTTATTCAGTTTTCGATTTTTAACTCGAAAACTACGTAGTCAAATGCATTGAAATTTCTGTGGTTCATAGCTTGACTCATAACCTATCATCGTATTTTTTTTGCAAGATTCTGATATTTCGTATCAAAGATATGCCTTATTTTGAAAAAATCACCTTTTTTGCTTTTGCTGGCGAACGGTGCGGTCGGTCTGGAGGGTCCAACGAGGAATAGAAGGTAACTTAATTCTCTTTCAAATGCATTAAAGCTGAATTGTTTGTATTAGTGGGATGATTGCAAAAACGCGAAATATTGCTTTTCAAAAATCATAACATGGCCTTAAAAAAATATAGTTGATGAAATGAAAGATAACTTCTTTTCCCCACTTCAGAATTCAAAAATGGATAAAGATGCCAAATTTTGTAGACATTCATATTCTCGATTCGAAAATATTGCGGTATACATACACTCTTACACACACACATCCATACGGACATTTTTTAAAAAAACGTTTTTGAACTGTACAAACCTCAGAATGTATTTCTAACCTATTTTAGAGAGACTCGAAAATTTTACTATTACAAAGCTTCCTCTAGGAGGAAGCAAAAAATAGGCTTTTAGAGATTGGCTCATAACACATGAACCAATCAACAAAATCAGTTGAACTTTTAACACCAATTAGTTTTCGTTGTGGTAAACCACTAAAAACAATTCGGAAGCGTTTGACCGTTTAGTTTTGAAGATACAAGAAATCAAAAAATTTCAACAAAAATTTGAATCATCGATATCTTGAGAACAATGGGGTTTTAAAAGCTGCGCAATGAACTTAGCCGAGACGCATAAAATTATACCATTCACGAAATTGTAGAAATTTGAAGCCTTTTTACTCTCGTAAACGTCGGACATAGAAAACTCATTTTATTCAGTTTTCGATTTTTAACTCGAAAACTACGTAGTCAAATGCATTGAAATTTCTGTGGTTCATAGCTTGACTCATAACCTATCATCGTATTTTTTTTGCAAGATTCTGATATTTCGTATCAAAGATATGCCTTATTTTGAAAAAATCACCTTTTTTGCTTTTGCTGGCGAACGGTGCGGTCGGTCTGGAGGGTCCAAGGAGGAATAGAAGGTAACTTAATTCTCTTTCAAATGCATTAAAGCTGAATTGTTTGTATTAGTGGGATGATTGCAAAAACGCGAAATATTGCTTTTCAAAAATCATAACATGGCCTTAAAAAAATATAGTTGATGAAATGAAAGATAACTTCTTTTCCCCACTTCAGAATTCAAAAATGGATAAAGATGCCAAATTTTGTAGACATTCATATTCTCGATTCGAAAATATTGCGGTATACATACACTCTTACACACACACATCCATACGGACATTTTTTAAAAACACGTTTATTGAACTGTACGAACCTCAGAATGTATTTCTAACCTATTTTAGAGAGACTCGAAAATTTTACTATTACAAAGCTTCCTCTAGGAGGAAGCAAAAAATAGGCTTTTAGAGATTGGCTCATAACACATGAACCAATCAACAAAATCACTTGAAATTTTAACACCAATTAGTTTTCGTTGTGGTAAACACTAAAAACAATCCGGAAGCGTTTGACCGGTTTACTTTGAAGATACAAGAAACCAAAAAATTTCAACAAAAATTTGAATCATCGATATCTTGAGAACAATGGGGTTTAAAAAGCTGCGCAATGAACTTAGCCGAGACGCATAAAATTATACCATTCACGAAATGTAGAAAGTTGAAGCCTTTTTACACTCGTAAACGTCGGACATAGAAAACTCATTTATTCAGTTTTCGATTTTTACTCGAAAACTACGTAGTCAAATACATTGAAATTTCTGTGGTTCATAGCTTGACTCATAAGCTATTATCGTATTTTTTTTGCAAGATTCTGATATTTCGTATCAAAGATATGCCTTATTTTGAAAAAATCACCTTTTTGCTTTTGCTGGCGAACGGTGCGGTCGGTCTGGAGGGTCCAACGAGGAATAGAACGTAATTTAATTCTCTTTCAAATGCATTAAAGCTGAATTGTTTGTATTAGTGGGATGATTGAAAAAAACGCGAAATATGCTTTTCAAAATCATAACATGGCCTTAAAAAAATATAGTTGATGAAATGAAAAATAACTTCTTTTCCCCACTTCAGAATTCAAAAATGGATAAAGATGCCAAATTTTGTAGACATTCATATTCTCGATTCGAAAATATTGCGGTATACATACACTCACACACACACATCCTTACGGACATTTTTTAAAAAACACGTTTATTGAACTGTACAAACCTCAGAATGTATTTGTAACCTATTTTAGAGAGACTCGAAAATTTTACTATTACAAAGCTTCCTCTAGGAGGAAGCAAAAAATAGTCTTTAGAGATTGGCTCATAACACATGAACCAATCAACAACATCAGTTGAACTTTTAACACCAATTAGTTTTCGTTGTGGTAAACCACTAAAAACAATCCGGAAGCGTTTGACCGTTTAGTTTTGAAGATACAAGAAACAAAAAATTTCAACAAAAATTTGAATCATCGATATCTTGAGACCAATGGGGTTTTAAAAGCTGCGCAATGAACTTAGCCGAGACGCATAAAATTATACCATTCACGAAATTGTAGAAATTTGAAGCCTTTTTACTCTCGTAAACGTCGGACATAGAAAACTCATTTTATTCAGTTTTCGATTTTTAACTCGAAAACGACGTAGTCAAATGCATTGAAATTTCTGTGGTTCATAGCTTGACTCATAACCTATCATCGTATTTTTTTTGCAAGATTCTGATATTTCGTATCAAAGATATGCCTTATTTTGAAAAAATCACCTTTTTGCTTTTGCTGCCGAACGGTGCGATCGGACTGGAGGGTCCAACGAGGAATAGAAGGTAATTTAATTCTCTTTCAAATGCATTAAAGCTCAATTGTTTGTATTAGTGGGATGATTGAAAAACGCGAAATATTGCTTTTGAAAATCAAAAAATGGCCTTAAAAAAATATGTTGGTGAAATGAAAAATAACTTCTTTTCTCCACTTCAGAATTCAAAAATGGATAAAGATGCCAAATTTTGTAGACATTTATATTCTCGATTCGAAATATTGCGGTATACATACACTCTCACACACACACATCCATACGGACATTTTCTAAAAACACGTTTATTGAACTGTACAAACCTCAGAATGTATTTGTAACCTATTTTAGAGAGACTCGAAAATTTTACTATTACAAAGCTTCCTCTAGGAGGAAGCAAAAAATAGGCTTTTAGAGATTGGCTCATAACACATGAACCAATCAACAACATCAGTTGAACTTTTAACACCAATTAGTTTTCGTTGTGGTAAACCACTAAAAACAATTCGGAAGCGTTTGACCGTTTAGTTTGGAAGATACAAGAAATCAAAAAATTTCAACAAAAATTTGAATCATCGATATCTTGAGAACAATGGGGTTTTAAAAGCTGCGCAATGAACTTAGCCGAGACGCATAAAATTATACCATTCACGAAATTGTAGAAATTTGAAGCCTTTTTACTCTCGTAAACGTCGGACATAGAAAACTCATTTTATTCAGTCTTCGATTTTTAACTAGAAAACTACGTAGTCAAATGCATTGAAATTTCTGTGGTTCATAGCTTGACTCATAACCTATCATCGTATTTTTTTTGCAAGATTCTCATATTTCGTTTCAAAGATATGCCTTATTTTGAAAAGATCACCTTTTTTGGTAAACCACTAAAAACAATTCGGAAGCGTTTGGCTGTTTAGTTTTGAAGATACAAGAAATCAAAAAATTTCAACAAAAATTTGAATCATTGATATCTTGAGAACAATGGGGTTTTAAAAGCTGCGCAATGAACTTAGCCGAGACGCATAAAATTCTACCATTTGACGAAATTGTAGAAATTTGAAGCCTTTTTACTCTCGTAAACGTCGGACATAGAAAACTCATTTTATTCAGTTTTCGATTTTTAACTCGAAAACTACGTAGTAAAATGCATTGAAATTTCTGTGGTTCATAGCTCGACTCATAAACTATTATCGTATTTTTTTTTGCAAGATTCTGATATTTCGTATCAAAGATATGCCTTATTTTGAAAAAATCACCTTTTTTGCTTTTGCTGGCGAACGGTGCGGTCGGTCTGGAGGGTCCAACGAGGAATAGAACGTAATTTAATTCTCTTTCAAATGCATTAAAGCTGAATTGTTTGTATTAGTGGGATGATTGAAAAAAACGCGAAATATTGCTTTTCAAAAATCATAACAAGGCCTTAAAAAAATATAGTTGATGAAATGAAAGATAACTTCTTTTCCCCACTTCAGAATTCAAAAATGGATAAAGATGCCAAATTTTGTAGACATTCATATTCTCGATTCGAAAATATTGCGGTATACATACACTCTTACACACACACATCCATACGGACATTTTTTAAAAACACGTTTATTGAACTGTACGAACCTCAGAATGTATTTCTAACCTATTTTAGAGAGACTCGAAAATTTTACTATTACAAAGCTTCCTCTAGGAGGAAGCAAAAAATAGGCTTTTAGAGATTGGCTCATAACACATGAACCAATCAACAAAATCACTTGAAATTTTAACACCAATTAGTTTTCGTTGTGGTAAACTACTAAAAACAATTCGGAAGCGTTTGGCTGTTTAGTTTTGAAGATACAAGAAATCAAAAAATTTCAACAACAATTTGAATCATCTGTCTCTTGAGAACAATGGGGTTTTAAAAGCTGCGCAATGAACTTAGCCGAGACGCATAAAATTCTACCATTTGACGAAATTGTAGAAATTTGAAGCCTTTTTACTCTCGTAAACGTCGGACATAGAAAACTCATTTTATTCAGTTTTCGATTTTTAACTCGAAAACTACGTAGTCAAATGCATTGAAATTTCTGTGGTTCATAGCTTGACTCATAACCTATCATCGTATTTTTTTGGCAAGATTCTCATATTTCGTTTCAAAGATATGCCTTATTTTGAAAAAATCACCTTTTTTGCTTTTGCTGGCGAACGGTGCGATCGGTCTGGAGGGTCCAACGAGGAATAGAAGGTAATTTAATTCTCTTTCAAATGCATTAAAGCTGAATTGTTTGTATTAGTGGGATGATTGAAAAAAACGCGAAATATTGCTTTTCAAAAATCATAAAATGGACTTAAAAAATATAGTTGATGAAATGAAAATAACTTCTTTTCCCCACTTCAGAATTCAAAATGGATAAAGATGCCAAATTTTGTAGACATTCATATTCTCGATTCGAAAATATTGCGGTATACATACACTCTCACACACACACATCCATACGGACATTTTCTAAAAACACGTTTATTGAACTGTACAAACCTCAGAATGTATTTGTAACCTATTTTAGAGAGACTCGAAAATTTTACTATTACAAAGCTTCCTCTAGGAGGAAGCAAAAAATAGGCTTTTAGAGATTGGCTCATAACACATGAACCAATCAACAACATCAGTTGAACTTTTAACACCAATTAGTTTTCGTTGTGGTAAACCACTAAAAACAATTCGGAAGCGTTTGACCGTTTAGTTTTGAAGATACAAGAAATCAAAAAATTTCAACAAAAATTTGAATCATCGATATCTTGAGAACAATGGGGTTTTAAAAGCTGCGCAATGAACTTAGCCGAGACGCATAAAATTATACCATTCACGAAATTGTAGAAATTTGAAGCCTTTTTACTCTCGTAAACGTCGGACATAGAAAACTCATTTTATTCAGTCTTCGATTTTTAACTAGAAAACTACGTAGTCAAATGCATTGAAATTTCTGTGGTTCATAGCTTGACTCATGACCTATCATCGTATTTTTTTTGCAAGATTCTCATATTTCGTTTCAAAGATATGCCTTATTTTGAAAAGATCACCTTTTTTGGTAAACCACTAAAAACAATTCGGAAGCGTTTGGCTGTTTAGTTTTGAAGATACAAGAAATCAAAAAATTTCAACAAAAATTTGAATCATTGATATCTTGAGAACAATGGGGTTTTAAAAGCTGCGCAATGAACTTAGCCGAGACGCATAAAATTCTACCATTTGACGAAATTGTAGAAATTTGAAGCCTTTTTACTCTCGTAAACGTCGGACATAGAAAACTCATTTTATTCAGTTTTCGATTTTTAACTCGAAAACTACGTAGTCAAATGCATTGAAATTTCTGTGGTTCATAGCTTGACTCATAAACTATTATCGTATTTTTTTTTGCAAGATTCTGATATTTCGTATCAAAGATATGCCTTATTTTGAAAAAATCACCTTTTTTGCTTTTGCTGGCGAACGGTGCGGTCGGTCTGGAGGGTCCAACGAGGAATAGAACGTAATTTAATTCTCTTTCAAATGCATTAAAGCTGAATTGTTTGTATTAGTGGGATGATTGAAAAAAACGCGAAATATTGCTTTTCAAAAATCATAACAAGGCCTTAAAAAAATATAGTTGATGAAATGAAAGATAACTTCTTTTCCCCACTTCAGAATTCAAAAATGGATAAAGATGCCAAATTTTGTAGACATTCATATTCTCGATTCGAAAATATTGCGGTATACATACACTCTTACACACACACATCCATACGGACATTTTTTAAAAACACGTTTATTGAACTGTACGAACCTCAGAATGTATTTCTAACCTATTTTAGAGAGACTCGAAAATTTTACTATTGCAAAGCTTCCTCTAGGAGGAAGCAAAAAATAGGCTTTTAGAGATTGGCTCATAACACATGAACCAATCAACAAAATCACTTGAAATTTTAACACCAATTAGTTTTCGTTGTGGTAAACCACAAAAAACAAGTCGGAAGCATTTGACCGTTTAGTTTTGAAGATACAAGAAATCAAAAAATTTCAACAATAATTTGAATCATCGATATCTTGAGAACAATGGGGTTTTAAAAGCTGCGCAATGAACTTAGCCGAGACGCATAAAATTCTACCATTTCACGAAAATGTAGAAATTTGAAGCCTTTTTACTCTCGTAAACGTGGGACATAGAAAACTCATTTTATTCAGTTTTCGATTTTTAACTCGAAAACTACGTAGTCAAATACATTGAAATTTCTGTGGTTCATAGCTTGACTCATAAACTATCATCGTATTTTTTTTGCAAGATTCTGATATTTCGTATCAAAGATATGCCTTATTTTGAAAAAATCACCTTTTTTGCTTTTGCTGGCGAACGGTGCGGTCGGTCTGGAGGGTCCAACGGGAATAGAACGTAATTTAATTCTCTTTCAAATGCATTAAAGCTGAATTGTTTGTATTAGTGGGATGATTGAAAAAAACGCGAAATATTGCTTTTCAAAAATCATAAAATGGACTTAAAAAATATAGTTGATGAAATGAAAAATAACTTCTTTTCCCCACTTCAGAATTCAAAAATGGATAAAGATGCCAAATTTTGTAGACATTCATATTCTCGATTCGAAAATATTGCGGTATACATACACTCTCACACACACACATCCATACGGACATTTTCTAAAAACACGTTTATTGAACTGTACAAACCTCAGAATGTATTTGTAACCTATTTTAGAGAGACTCGAAAATTTTACTATTACAAAGCTTCCTCTAGGAGGAAGCAAAAAATAGGCTTTTAGAGATTGGCTCATAACACATGAACCAATCAACAACATCAGTTGAACTTTTAACACCAATTAGTTTTCGTTGTGGTAAACCACTAAAAACAATTCGGAAGCGTTTGACCGTTTAGTTTTGAAGATACAAGAAATCAAAAAATTTCAACAAAAATTTGAATCATCGATATCTTGAGAACAATGGGGTTTTAAAAGCTGCGCAATGAACTTAGCCGAGACGCATAAAATTATACCATTCACGAAATTGTAGAAATTTGAAGCCTTTTTACTCTCGTAAACGTCGGACATAGAAAACTCATTTTATTCAGTCTTCGATTTTTAACTAGAAAACTACGTAGTCAAATGCATTGAAATTTCTGTGGTTCATAGCTTGACTCATAACCTATCATCGTATTTTTTTTGCAAGATTCTCATATTTCGTTTCAAAGATATGCCTTATTTTGAAAAGATCACCTTTTTTGGTAAACCACTAAAAACAATTCGGAAGCGTTTGGCTGTTTAGTTTTGAAGATACAAGAAATCAAAAAATTTCAACAAAAATTTGAATCATTGATATCTTGAGAACAATGGGGTTTTAAAAGCTGCGCAATGAACTTAGCCGAGACGCATAAAATTCTACCATTTGACGAAATTGTAGAAATTTGAAGCCTTTTTACTCTCGTAAACGTGGACATAGAAAACTCATTTTATTCAGTTTTCGATTTTTAACTCGAAAACTACGTAGTCAAATACATTGAAATTTCTGTGGTTCATAGCTTGACTCATAAACTATCATCGTATTTTTTTTGCAAGATTCTGATATTTCGTATCAAAGATATGCCTTATTTTGAAAAAATCACCTTTTTTGCTTTTGCTGGCGAACGGTGCGGTCGGTCTGGAGGGTCCAACGGGGAATAGAACGTAATTTAATTCTCTTTCAAATGCATTAAAGCTGAATTGTTTGTATTAGTGGGATGATTGAAAAAAACGCGAAATATTGCTTTTCAAAAATCATAAAATGGACTTAAAAAATATAGTTGATGAAATGAAAAATAACTTCTTTTCCCCACTTCAGAATTCAAAAATGGATAAAGATGCCAAATTTTGTAGACATTCATATTCTCGATTCGAAAATATTGCGGTATACATACACTCTCACACACACACATCCATACGGACATTTTCTAAAAACACGTTTATTGAACTGTACAAACCTCAGAATGTATTTGTAACCTATTTTAGAGAGACTCGAAAATTTTACTATTACAAAGCTTCCTCTAGGAGGAAGCAAAAAATAGGCTTTTAGAGATTGGCTCATAACACATGAACCAATCAACAACATCAGTTGAACTTTTAACACCAATTAGTTTTCGTTGTGGTAAACCACTAAAAACAATTCGGAAGCGTTTGACCGTTTAGTTTTGAAGATACAAGAAATCAAAAAATTTCAACAAAAATTTGAATCATCGATATCTTGAGAACAATGGGGTTTTAAAAGCTGCGCAATGAACTTAGCCGAGACGCATAAAATTATACCATTCACGAAATTGTAGAAATTTGAAGCCTTTTTACTCTCGTAAACGTCGGACATAGAAAACTCATTTTATTCAGTCTTCGATTTTTAACTAGAAAACTACGTAGTCAAATGCATTGAAATTTCTGTGGTTCATAGCTTGACTCATAACCTATCATGGTATTTTTTTTGCAAGATTCTCATATTTCGTTTCAAAGATATGCCTTATTTTGAAAAGATCACCTTTTTTGGTAAACCACTAAAAACAATTTGGAAGCGTTTGACCGTTTAGTTTTGAACATACAAGAAATCAAAAAATTTCAACAAAAATTTGAATCATTGATATCTTGAGAACAATGGGGTTTTAAAAGCTGCGCAATGAACTTAGCCGAGACGCATAAAATTCTACCATTTGACGAAATTGTAGAAATTTGAAGCCTTTTTACTCTCGTAAACGTCGGACATAGAAAACTCATTTTATTCAGTTTTCGATTTTTAACTCGAAAACTACGTAGTCAAATGCATTGAAATTTCTGTGGTTCATAGCTTGACTCATAACCTATCATCGTATTTTTTTTGCAAGATTCTGATATTTCGATTCAAAGATATGCCTTATTTTGAAAAAATCACCTTTTTTGCTTTTGCTGGCGAACGGTGCGGTCGGTCTGGAGGGTCCAACGAGGAATAGAACGTAATTTAATTCTCTTTCAAATGCATTAAAGCTGAATTGTTTGTATTAGTGGGATGATTGAAAAAAACGCGAAATATTGCTTTTCAAAAATCATAACAAGGCCTTAAAAAAATATAGTTGATGAAATGAAAGATAACTTCTTTTCCCCACTTCAGAATTCAAAAATGGATAAAGATGCCAAATTTTGTAGACATTCATATTCTCGATTCGAAAATATTGCGGTATACATACACTCTTACACACACACATCCATACGGACATTTTTTAAAAACACGTTTATTGAACTGTACGAACCTCAGAATGTATTTCTAACCTATTTTAGAGAGACTCGAAAATTTTACTATTACAAAGCTTCCTCTAGGAGGAAGCAAAAAATAGGTTTTAGAGATTGGCTCATAACACATGAACCAATCAACAAAATCACTTGAAATTTTAACACCAATTAGTTTTCGTTGTGGTAAACTACTAAAAACAATTCGGAAGCGTTTGGCTGTTTAGTTTTGAAGATACAAGAAATCAAAAAATTTCAACAAAAATTTGAATCATTGATATCTTGAGAACAATGGGGTTTTAAAAGCTGCGCAATGAACTTAGCCGAGACGCATAAAATTCTACCATTTGACGAAATTGTAGAAATTTGAAGCCTTTTTACTCTCGTAAACGTCGGACATAGAAAACTCATTTTATTCAGTTTTCGATTTTTAACTCGAAAACTACGTAGTCAAATGCTTTGAAATTTCTGTGGTTCATAGCTTGACTCATAACCTATCATCGTATTTTTTTGGCAAGATTCTCATATTTCGTTTCATAGATATGCCTTATTTTGAAAAAATCACCTTTTTTGCTTTTGCTGGCGAACGGTGCGGTCGGTCTGGAGGGTCCAACGGGGAATAGAACGTAATTTAATTCTCTTTCAAATGCATTAAAGCTGAATTGTTTGTATTAGTGGGATGATTGAAAAAAACGCGAAATATTGCTTTTCAAAAATCATAAAATGGACTTAAAAAATATAGTTGATGAAATGAAAAATAACTTCTTTTCCCCACTTCAGAATTCAAAAATGGATAAAGATGCCAAATTTTGTAGACATTCATATTCTCGATTCGAAAATATTGCGGTATACATACACTCTCACACACACACATCCATACGGACATTTTCTAAAAACACGTTTATTGAACTGTACAAACCTCAGAATGTATTTGTAACCTATTTTAGAGAGACTCGAAAATTTTACTATTACAAAGCTTCCTCTAGGAGGAAGCAAAAAATAGGCTTTTAGAGATTGGCTCATAACACATGAACCAATCAACAACATCAGTTGAACTTTTAACACCAATTAGTTTTCGTTGTGGTAAACCACTAAAAACAATTCGGAAGCGTTTGACCGTTTAGTTTTGAAGATACAAGAAATCAAAAAATTTCAACAAAAATTTGAATCATCGATATCTTGAGAACAATGGGGTTTTAAAAGCTGCGCAATGAACTTAGCCGAGACGCATAAAATTATACCATTCACGAAATTGTAGAAATTTGAAGCCTTTTTACTCTCGTAAACGTCGGACATAGAAAACTCATTTTATTCAGTCTTCGATTTTTAACTAGAAAACTACGTAGTCAAATGCATTGAAATTTCTGTGGTTCATAGCTTGACTCATAACCTATCATCGTATTTTTTTTGCAAGATTCTCATATTTCGTTTCAAAGATATGCCTTATTTTGAAAAAATCACCTTTTTTGGTAAACCACTAAAAACAATTCGGAAGCGTTTGGCTGTTTAGTTTTGAAGATACAAGAAATCAAAAAATTTCAACAAAAATTTGAATCATTGATATCTTGAGAACAATGGGGTTTTAAAAGCTGCGCAATGAACTTAGCCGAGACGCATAAAATTCTACCATTTGACGAAATTGTAGAAATTTGAAGCCTTTTTACACTCGTAAACGTCGGACATAGAAAACTCATTTTATTCAGTTTTCGATTTTTACTCGAAAACTACGTAGTCAAATACATTGAAATTTCTGTGGTTCATAGCTTGACTCATAAACTATTATCGTATTTTTTTTTGCAAGATTCTGATATTTCGTATCAAAGATATGCCTTATTTTGAAAAAATCACCTTTTTTGCTTTTGCTGGCGAACGGTGCGGTCGGTCTGGAGGGTCCAACGAGGAATAGAACGTAATTTAATTCTCTTTCAAATGCATTAAAGCTGAATTGTTTGTATTAGTGGGATGATTGAAAAAAACGCGAAATATTGCTTTTCAAAAATCATAACATGGCCTTAAAAAAATATAGTTGATGAAATGAAAAATAACTTCTTTTCCCCACTTCAGAATTCAAAAATGGATAAAGATGCCAAATTTTGTAGACATTCATATTCTCGATTCGAAAATATTGCGGTATACATACACTCACACACACACATCCTTACGGACATTTTTTAAAAACACGTTTATTGAACTGTACAAACCTCAGAATGTATTTGTAACCTATTTTAGAGAGACTCGAAAATTTTACTATTACAAAGCTTCCTCTAGGAGGAAGCAAAAAATAGTCTTTTAGAGATTGGCTCATAACACATGAACCAATCAACAACATCAGTTGAACTTTTAACACCAATTAGTTTTCGTTGTGGTAAACCACTAAAAACAATCCGGAAGCGTTTGACCGTTTAGTTTTGAAGATACAAGAAATCAAAAAATTTCAACAAAAATTTGAATCATCGATATCTTGAGACCAATGGGGTTTTAAAACCTGCGCAATGAACTTAGCCGAGACGCATAAAATTATACGATTCACGAAATTGTAGAAATTTGAAGCCTTTTTACTCTCGTAAACGTGGGACATAGAAAACTCATTTTATTCAGTTTTCGATTTTTAACTCGAAAACTACGTAGTCAAATACATTGAAATTTCTGTGGTTCATAGCTTGACTCATAAACTATCATCGTATTTTTTTTGCAAGATTCTGATATTTCGTATCAAAGATATGCCTTATTTTGAAAAAATCACCTTTTTTGCTTTTGCTGGCGAACGGTGCGGTCGGTCTGGAGGGTCCAACGAGGAATAGAACGTAATTTAATTCTCTTTCAAATGCATTAAAGCTGAATTGTTTGTATTAGTGGGCTGATTGAAAAAAACGCGAAATATTGATTTTCAAAAATCATAAAATGGCCTTAAAAAAATATTGTTGGTGAAATGAAAAATAACTTCTTTTCCCCACTTCAGAATTCAAAAATGGATAAAGATGCCAAATTTTGTAGATATTCATATTCTCGATTCGAAAATATTGCGGTATACATTCACTCTCACACACACACATCCATACGGACATTTTTTAAAAACACGTTTATTGAACTGTACAAACCTCAGAATGTATTTCTAACCTATTTTAGAGAGACTCGAAAATTTTACTATTGCAAAGCTTCCTCTAGGAGGAAGCAAAAAATAGGCTTTTAGAGATTGGCTCATAACACATGAACCAATCAACAACATCAGTTGAACTTTTAACACCAATTAGTTTTCGTTGTGGTAAACCACTAAAAACAATTCGGAAGCGTTTGACCGTTTAGTTTTGAAGATACAAGAAATCAAAAAATTTCAACAAAAATTTGAATCATCGATATCTTGAGAACAATGGGGTTTTAAAAGCTGCGCAATGAACTTAGCCGAGACGCATAAAATTATACCATTCACGAAATTGTAGAAATTTGAAGCCTTTTTACTCTCGTAAACGTCGGACATAGAAAACTCATTTTATTCAGTCTTCGATTTTTAACTAGAAAACTACGTAGTCAAATGCATTGAAATTTCTGTGGTTCATAGCTTGACTCATAACCTATCATCGTATTTTTTTTGCAAGATTCTCATATTTCGTTTCAAAGATATGCCTTATTTTGAAAAGATCACCTTTTTTGGT
This sequence comes from Nasonia vitripennis, assembly GCF_009193385.2. Classification (NCBI taxonomy): domain Eukaryota; kingdom Metazoa; phylum Arthropoda; class Insecta; order Hymenoptera; family Pteromalidae; genus Nasonia; species Nasonia vitripennis. The sequence goes on from NW_022279839.1 coordinate 20,580, forward strand.
AAACCACTAAAAACAATTTGGAAGCGTTTGACCGTTTAGTTTTGAACATACAAGAAATCAAAAAATTTCAACAAAAATTTGAATCATTGATATCTTGAGAACAATGGGGTTTTAAAAGCTGCGCAATGAACTTAGCCGAGACGCATAAAATTATACCATTCACGAAAATGTAGAAAGTTGAAGCCTTTTTACACTCGTAAACGTCGGACATAGAAAACTCATTTTATTCAGTTTTCGATTTTTACTCGAAAACTACGTAGTCAAATACATTGAAATTTCTGTGGTTCATAGCTTGACTCATAAACTATTATCGTATTTTTTTTTGCAAGATTCTGATATTTCGTATCAAAGATATGCCTTATTTTGAAAAAATCACCTTTTTTGCTTTTGCTGGCGAACGGTGCGGTCGGTCTGGAGGGTCCAACGGGGAATAGAACGTAATTTAATTCTCTTTCAAATGCATTAAAGCTGAATTGTTTGTATTAGTGGGATGATTGAAAAAAACGCGAAATATTGCTTTTCAAAAATCATAAAATGGACTTAAAAAATATAGTTGATGAAATGAAAAATAACTTCTTTTCCCCACTTCAGAATTCAAAAATGGATAAAGATGCCAAATTTTGTAGACATTCATATTCTCGATTCGAAAATATTGCGGTATACATACACTCTCACACACACACATCCATACGGACATTTTCTAAAAACACGTTTATTGAACTGTACAAACCTCAGAATGTATTTGTAACCTATTTTAGAGAGACTCGAAAATTTTACTATTACAAAGCTTCCTCTAGGAGGAAGCAAAAAATAGGCTTTTAGAGATTGGCTCATAACACATGAACCAATCAACAACATCAGTTGAACTTTTAACACCAATTAGTTTTCGTTGTGGTAAACCACTAAAAACAATTCGGAAGCGTTTGACCGTTTAGTTTTGAAGATACAAGAAATCAAAAAATTTCAACAAAAATTTGAATCATCGATATCTTGAGAACAATGGGGTTTTAAAAGCTGCGCAATGAACTTAGCCGAGACGCATAAAATTATACCATTCACGAAATTGTAGAAATTTGAAGCCTTTTTACTCTCGTAAACGTCGGACATAGAAAACTCATTTTATTCAGTCTTCGATTTTTAACTAGAAAACTACGTAGTCAAATGCATTGAAATTTCTGTGGTTCATAGCTTGACTCATAACCTATCATCGTATTTTTTTTGCAAGATTCTCATATTTCGTTTCAAAGATATGCCTTATTTTGAAAAGATCACCTTTTTTGGTAAACCACTAAAAACAATTCGGAAGCGTTTGGCTGTTTAGTTTTGAAGATACAAGAAATCAAAAAATTTCAACAAAAATTTGAATCATTGATATCTTGAGAACAATGGGGTTTTAAAAGCTGCGCAATGAACTTAGCCGAGACGCATAAAATTATACCATTTCACGAAAATGTAGAAATTTGAAGCCTTTTTACTCTCGTAAACGTGGGACATAGAAAACTCATTTTATTCAGTTTTCGATTTTTAACTCGAAAACTACGTAGTCAAATACATTGAAATTTCTGTGGTTCATAGCTTGACTCATAAACTATCATCGTATTTTTTTTGCAAGATTCTGATATTTCGTATCAAAGATATGCCTTATTTTGAAAAAATCACCTTTTTTGCTTTTGCTGGCGAACGGTGCGGTCGGTCTGGAGGGTCCAACGGGGAATAGAACGTAATTTAATTCTCTTTCAAATGCATTAAAGCTGAATTGTTTGTATTAGTGGGATGATTGAAAAAAACGCGAAATATTGCTTTTCAAAAATCATAAAATGGACTTAAAAAATATAGTTGATGAAATGAAAAATAACTTCTTTTCCCCACTTCAGAATTCAAAAATGGATAAAGATGCCAAATTTTGTAGACATTCATATTCTCGATTCGAAAATATTGCGGTATACATACACTCTCACACACACACATCCATACGGACATTTTCTAAAAACACGTTTATTGAACTGTACAAACCTCAGAATGTATTTGTAACCTATTTTAGAGAGACTCGAAAATTTTACTATTACAAAGCTTCCTCTAGGAGGAAGCAAAAAATAGGCTTTTAGAGATTGGCTCATAACACATGAACCAATCAACAACATCAGTTGAACTTTTAACACCAATTAGTTTTCGTTGTGGTAAACCACTAAAAACAATTCGGAAGCGTTTGACCGTTTAGTTTTGAAGATACAAGAAATCAAAAAATTTCAACAAAAATTTGAATCATCGATATCTTGAGAACAATGGGGTTTTAAAAGCTGCGCAATGAACTTAGCCGAGACGCATAAAATTATACCATTCACGAAATTGTAGAAATTTGAAGCCTTTTTACTCTCGTAAACGTCGGACATAGAAAACTCATTTTATTCAGTCTTCGATTTTTAACTAGAAAACTACGTAGTCAAATGCATTGAAATTTCTGTGGTTCATAGCTTGACTCATAACCTATCATCGTATTTTTTTTGCAAGATTCTCATATTTCGTTTCAAAGATATGCCTTATTTTGAAAAGATCACCTTTTTTGGTAAACCACTAAAAACAATTCGGAAGCGTTTGGCTGTTTAGTTTTGAAGATACAAGAAATCAAAAAATTTCAACAAAAATTTGAATCATTGATATCTTGAGAACAATGGGGTTTTAAAAGCTGCGCAATGAACTTAGCCGAGACGCATAAAATTCTACCATTTGACGAAATTGTAGAAATTTGAAGCCTTTTTACTCTCGTAAACGTCGGACATAGAAAACTCATTTTATTCAGTTTTCGATTTTTAACTCGAAAACTACGTAGTCAAATACATTGAAATTTCTGTGGTTCATAGCTTGACTCATAAACTATCATCGTATTTTTTTTGCAAGATTCTGATATTTCGTATCAAAGATATGCCTTATTTTGAAAAAATCACCTTTTTTGCTTTTGCTGGCGAACGGTGCGGTCGGTCTGGAGGGTCCAACGGGGAATAGAACGTAATTTAATTCTCTTTCAAATGCATTAAAGCTGAATTGTTTGTATTAGTGGGATGATTGAAAAAAACGCGAAATATTGCTTTTCAAAAATCATAAAATGGACTTAAAAAATATAGTTGATGAAATGAAAAATAACTTCTTTTCCCCACTTCAGAATTCAAAAATGGATAAAGATGCCAAATTTTGTAGACATTCATATTCTCGATTCGAAAATATTGCGGTATACATACACTCTCACACACACACATCCATACGGACATTTTCTAAAAACACGTTTATTGAACTGTACAAACCTCAGAATGTATTTGTAACCTATTTTAGAGAGACTCGAAAATTTTACTATTACAAAGCTTCCTCTAGGAGGAAGCAAAAAATAGGCTTTTAGAGATTGGCTCATAACACATGAACCAATCAACAACATCAGTTGAACTTTTAACACCAATTAGTTTTCGTTGTGGTAAACCACTAAAAACAATTCGGAAGCGTTTGACCGTTTAGTTTTGAAGATACAAGAAATCAAAAAATTTCAACAAAAATTTGAATCATCGATATCTTGAGAACAATGGGGTTTTAAAAGCTGCGCAATGAACTTAGCCGAGACGCATAAAATTATACCATTCACGAAATTGTAGAAATTTGAAGCCTTTTTACTCTCGTAAACGTCGGACATAGAAAACTCATTTTATTCAGTCTTCGATTTTTAACTAGAAAACTACGTAGTCAAATGCATTGAAATTTCTGTGGTTCATAGCTTGACTCATAACCTATCATCGTATTTTTTTTGCAAGATTCTCATATTTCGTTTCAAAGATATGCCTTATTTTGAAAAGATCACCTTTTTTGGTAAACCACTAAAAACAATTCGGAAGCGTTTGGCTGTTTAGTTTTGAAGATACAAGAAATCAAAAAATTTCAACAAAAATTTGAATCATTGATATCTTGAGAACAATGGGGTTTTAAAAGCTGCGCAATGAACTTAGCCGAGACGCATAAAATTATACCATTTGACGAAATTGTAGAAATTTGAAGCCTTTTTACTCTCGTAAACGTGGGACATAGAAAACTCATTTTATTCAGTTTTCGATTTTTAACTCGAAAACTACGTAGTCAAATACATTGAAATTTCTGTGGTTCATAGCTTGACTCATAAACTATCATCGTATTTTTTTTGCAAGATTCTGATATTTCGTATCAAAGATATGCCTTATTTTGAAAAAATCACCTTTTTTGCTTTTGCTGGCGAACGGTGCGGTCGGTCTGGAGGGTCCAACGGGGAATAGAACGTAATTTAATTCTCTTTCAAATGCATTAAAGCTGAATTGTTTGTATTAGTGGGATGATTGAAAAAAACGCGAAATATTGCTTTTCAAAAATCATAAAATGGACTTAAAAAATATAGTTGATGAAATGAAAAATAACTTCTTTTCCCCACTTCAGAATTCAAAAATGGATAAAGATGCCAAATTTTGTAGACATTCATATTCTCGATTCGAAAATATTGCGGTATACATACACTCTCACACACACACATCCATACGGACATTTTCTAAAAACACGTTTATTGAACTGTACAAACCTCAGAATGTATTTGTAACCTATTTTAGAGAGACTCGAAAATTTTACTATTACAAAGCTTCCTCTAGGAGGAAGCAAAAAATAGGCTTTTAGAGATTGGCTCATAACACATGAACCAATCAACAACATCAGTTGAACTTTTAACACCAATTAGTTTTCGTTGTGGTAAACCACTAAAAACAATTCGGAAGCGTTTGACCGTTTAGTTTTGAAGATACAAGAAATCAAAAAATTTCAACAAAAATTTGAATCATCGATATCTTGAGAACAATGGGGTTTTAAAAGCTGCGCAATGAACTTAGCCGAGACGCATAAAATTATACCATTCACGAAATTGTAGAAATTTGAAGCCTTTTTACTCTCGTAAACGTCGGACATAGAAAACTCATTTTATTCAGTCTTCGATTTTTAACTAGAAAACTACGTAGTCAAATGCATTGAAATTTCTGTGGTTCATAGCTTGACTCATAACCTATCATCGTATTTTTTTTGCAAGATTCTCATATTTCGTTTCAAAGATATGCCTTATTTTGAAAAGATCACCTTTTTTGGTAAACCACTAAAAACAATTTGGAAGCGTTTGACCGTTTAGTTTTGAACATACAAGAAATCAAAAAATTTCAACAAAAATTTGAATCATTGATATCTTGAGAACAATGGGGTTTTAAAAGCTGCGCAATGAACTTAGCCGAGACGCATAAAATTATACCATTCACGAAAATGTAGAAAGTTGAAGCCTTTTTACACTCGTAAACGTCGGACATAGAAAACTCATTTTATTCAGTTTTCGATTTTTACTCGAAAACTACGTAGTCAAATACATTGAAATTTCTGTGGTTCATAGCTTGACTCATAAACTATTATCGTATTTTTTTTGCAAGATTCTGATATTTCGTATCAAAGATATGCCTTATTTTGAAAAAATCACCTTTTTTGCTTTTGCTGGCGAACGGTGCGGTCGGTCTGGAGGGTCCAACGAGGAATAGAACGTAATTTAATTCTCTTTCAAATGCATTAAAGCTGAATTGTTTGTATTAGTGGGATGATTGAAAAAAACGCGAAATATTGCTTTTCAAAAATCATAACAAGGCCTTAAAAAAATATAGTTGATGAAATGAAAGATAACTTCTTTTCCCCACTTCAGAATTCAAAAATGGATAAAGATGCCAAATTTTGTAGACATTCATATTCTCGATTCGAAAATATTGCGGTATACATACACTCTTACACACACACATCCATACGGACATTTTTTAAAAACACGTTTATTGAACTGTACGAACCTCAGAATGTATTTCTAACCTATTTTAGAGAGACTCGAAAATTTTACTATTACAAAGCTTCCTCTAGGAGGAAGCAAAAAATAGGTTTTAGAGATTGGCTCATAACACATGAACCAATCAACAAAATCACTTGAAATTTTAACACCAATTAGTTTTCGTTGTGGTAAACTACTAAAAACAATTCGGAAGCGTTTGACCGTTTAGTTTTGAACATACAAGAAATCAAAAAATTTCAACAAAAATTTGAATCATTGATATCTTGAGAACAATGGGGTTTTAAAAGCTGCGCAATGAACTTAGCCGAGACGCATAAAATTATACCATTCACGAAAATGTAGAAAGTTGAAGCCTTTTTACACTCGTAAACGTCGGACATAGAAAACTCATTTTATTCAGTTTTCGATTTTTACTCGAAAACTACGTAGTCAAATACATTGAAATTTCTGTGGTTCATAGCTTGACTCATAAACTATTATCGTATTTTTTTTTGCAAGATTCTGATATTTCGTATCAAAGATATGCCTTATTTTGAAAAAATCACCTTTTTTGCTTTTGCTGGCGAACGGTGCGGTCGGTCTGGAGGGTCCAACGAGGAATAGAACGTAATTTAATTCTCTTTCAAATGCATTAAAGCTGAATTGTTTGTATTAGTGGGATGATTGAAAAAAACGCGAAATATTGCTTTTCAAAAATCATAACATGGCCTTAAAAAAATATAGTTGATGAAATGAAAAATAACTTCTTTTCCCCACTTCAGAATTCAAAAATGGATAAAGATGCCAAATTTTGTAGACATTCATATTCTCGATTCGAAAATATTGCGGTATACATACACTCACACACACACATCCTTACGGACATTTTTTAAAAACACGTTTATTGAACTGTACAAACCTCAGAATGTATTTGTAACCTATTTTAGAGAGACTCGAAAATTTTACTATTACAAAGCTTCCTCTAGGAGGAAGCAAAAAATAGTCTTTTAGAGATTGGCTCATAACACATGAACCAATCAACAACATCAGTTGAACTTTTAACACCAATTAGTTTTCGTTGTGGTAAACCACTAAAAACAATCCGGAAGCGTTTGACCGTTTAGTTTTGAAGATACAAGAAATCAAAAAATTTCAACAAAAATTTGAATCGTCGATATCTTGAGACCAATGGGGTTTTAAAAGCTGCGCAATGAACTTAGCCGAGACGCATAAAATTATACGATTCACGAAATTGTAGAAATTTGAAGCCTTTTTACTCTCGTAAACGTCGGACATAGAAAACTCATTTTATTCAGTCTTCGATTTTTAACTCGAAAACTACGTAGTCAAATACATTGAAATTTCTGTGGTTCATAGCTTGACTCATAAACTATTATCGTATTTTTTTTGCAAGATTCTGATATTTCGTATCAAAGATATGCCTTATTTTGAAAAAATCACCTTTTTAGCTTTTGCTGGCGAACGGTGCGGTCGGTCTGGAGGGTCCAACGAGGAATAGAAGGTAACTTAATTCTCTTTCAAATGCATTAAAGCTGAATTGTTTGTATTAGTGGGATGATTGCAAAAACGCGAAATATTGCTTTTCAAAAATCATAACATGGCCTTAAAAAAATATAGTTGATGAAATGAAAAATAACTTCTTTTCCCCACTTCAGAATTCAAAAATGGATAAAGATGCCAAATTTTGTAGACATTCATATTCTCGATTCGAAAATATTGCGGTATACATAAACTCTCACACACACACATCCATACGGACATTTTCTAAAAACACGTTTATTGAACTGTACAAACCTCAGAATGTATTTGTAACCTATTTTAGAGAGACTCGAAAATTTTACTATTACAAAGCTTCCTCTAGGAGGAAGCAAAAAATAGGCTTTTAGAGATTGGCTCATAACACATGAACCAATCAACAACATCAGTTGAACTTTTAACACCAATTAGTTTTCGTTGTGGTAAACCACTAAAAACAATTCGGAAGCGTTTGACCGTTTAGTTTTGAAGATACAAGAAATCAAAAAATTTCAACAAAAATTTGAATCATCGATATCTTGAGAACAATGGGGTTTTAAAAGCTGCGCAATGAACTTAGCCGAGACGCATAAAATTATACCATTCACGAAATTGTAGAAATTTGAAGCCTTTTTACTCTCGTAAACGTCAGACATAGAAAACTCATTTTATTCAGTCTTCGAATTTTAACTGGAAAACTACGTAGTCAAATGCATTGAAATTTCTGTGGTTCATAGCTTGACTCATAACCTATCATCGTATTTTTTTTGCAAGATTCTCATATTTCGTTTCAAAGATATGCCTTATTTTGAAAAGATCACCTTTTTTGGTAAACCACTAAAAACAATTTGGAAGCGTTTGACCGTTTAGTTTTGAACATACAAGAAATCAAAAAATTTCAACAAAAATTTGAATCATTGATATCTTGAGAACAATGGGGTTTTAAAAGCTGCGCAATGAACTTAGCCGAGACGCATAAAATTATACCATTCACGAAAATGTAGAAAGTTGAAGCCTTTTTACACTCGTAAACGTCGGACATAGAAAACTCATTTTATTCAGTTTTCGATTTTTACTCGAAAACTACGTAGTCAAATACATTGAAATTTCTGTGGTTCATAGCTTGACTCATAAACTATTATCGTATTTTTTTTTGCAAGATTCTGATATTTCGTATCAAAGATATGCCTTATTTTGAAAAAATCACCTTTTTTGCTTTTGCTGGCGAACGGTGCGGTCGGTCTGGAGGGTCCAACGAGGAATAGAACGTAATTTAATTCTCTTTCAAATGCATTAAAGCTGAATTGTTTGTATTAGTGGGATGATTGAAAAAAACGCGAAATATTGCTTTTCAAAAATCATAACAAGGCCTTAAAAAAATATAGTTGATGAAATGAAAGATAACTTCTTTTCCCCACTTCAGAATTCAAAAATGGATAAAGATGCCAAATTTTGTAGACATTCATATTCTCGATTCGAAAATATTGCGGTATACATACACTCTTACACACACACATCCATACGGACATTTTTTAAAAACACGTTTATTGAACTGTACGAACCTCAGAATGTATTTCTAACCTATTTTAGAGAGACTCGAAAATTTTACTATTACAAAGCTTCCTCTAGGAGGAAGCAAAAAATAGGTTTTAGAGATTGGCTCATAACACATGAACCAATCAACAAAATCACTTGAAATTTTAACACCAATTAGTTTTCGTTGTGGTAAACTACTAAAAACAATTCGGAAGCGTTTGGCTGTTTAGTTTTGAAGATACAAGAAATCAAAAAATTTCAACAAAAATTTGAATCATTGATATCTTGAGAACAATGGGGTTTTAAAAGCTGCGCAATGAACTTAGCCGAGACGCATAAAATTCTACCATTTGACGAAATTGTAGAAATTTGAAGCCTTTTTACTCTCGTAAACGTCGGACATAGAAAACTCATTTTATTCAGTTTTCGATTTTTAACTCGAAAACTACGTAGTCAAATGCTTTGAAATTTCTGTGGTTCATAGCTTGACTCATAACCTATCATCGTATTTTTTTGGCAAGATTCTCATATTTCGTTTCATAGATATGCCTTATTTTGAAAAAATCACCTTTTTTGCTTTTGCTGCCGAACGGTGCGATCGGTCTGGAGGGTCCAACGAGGAATAGAAGGTAATTTAATTCTCTTTCAAATGCATTAAAGCTGAATTGTTTGTATTAGTGGGCTGATTGAAAAAAACGCGAAATATTGATTTTCAAAAATCATAAAATGGCCTCAAAAAAATATTGTTGGTGAAATGAAAAATAACTTCTTTTCCCCACTTCAGAATTCAAAAATGGATAAAGATGCCAAATTTTGTAGATATTCATATTCTCGATTCGAATATATTGCGGTATACATACACTCTCACACACACACATCCATACGGACATTTTTTAAAAACACGTTTATTGAACTGTACAAACCTCAGAATGTATTTCTAACCTATTTTAGAGAGACTCGAAAATTTTACTATTGCAAAGCTTCCTCTAGGAGGAAGCAAAAAATAGGCTTTTAGAGATTGGCTCATAACACATGAACCAATCAACAAAATCACTTGAAATTTTAACACCAATTAGTTTTCGTTGTGGTAAACCACAAAAAACAAGTCGGAAGCATTTGACCGTTTAGTTTTGAAGATACAAGAAATCAAAAAATTTCAACAATAATTTGAATCATCGATATCTTGAGAACAATGGGGTTTTAAAAGCTGCGCAATGAACTTAGCCGAGACGCATAAAATTCTACCATTTCACGAAAATGTAGAAATTTGAAGCCTTTTTACTCTCGTAAACGTGGGACATAGAAAACTCATTTTATTCAGTTTTCGATTTTTAACTCGAAAACTACGTAGTCAAATACATTGAAATTTCTGTGGTTCATAGCTTGACTCATAAACTATCATCGTATTTTTTTTGCAAGATTCTGATATTTCGTATCAAAGATATGCCTTATTTTGAAAAAATCACCTTTTTTGCTTTTGCTGGCGAACGGTGCGGTCGGTCTGGAGGGTCCAACGGGGAATAGAACGTAATTTAATTCTGTTTCAAATGCATTAAAGCTGAATTGTTTGTATTAGTGGGATGATTGAAAAAAACGCGAAATATTGCTTTTCAAAAATCATAAAATGGACTTAAAAAATATAGTTGATGAAATGAAAAATAACTTCTTTTCCCCACTTCAGAATTCAAAAATGGATAAAGATGCCAAATTTTGTAGACATTCATATTCTCGATTCGAAAATATTGCGGTATACATACACTCTCACACACACACATCCATACGGACATTTTCTAAAAACACGTTTATTGAACTGTACAAACCTCAGAATGTATTTGTAACCTATTTTAGAGAGACTCGAAAATTTTACTATTACAAAGCTTCCTCTAGGAGGAAGCAAAAAATAGGCTTTTAGAGATTGGCTCATAACACATGAACCAATCAACAACATCAGTTGAACTTTTAACACCAATTAGTTTTCGTTGTGGTAAACCACTAAAAACAATTCGGAAGCGTTTGACCGTTTAGTTTTGAAGATACAAGAAATCAAAAAATTTCAACAAAAATTTGAATCATCGATATCTTGAGAACAATGGGGTTTTAAAAGCTGCGCAATGAACTTAGCCGAGACGCATAAAATTCTACAATTCACGAAATTGTAGAAATTTGAAGCCTTTTTACTCTCGTAAACGTCGGACATAGAAAACTCATTTTATTCAGTCTTCGATTTTTAACTAGAAAACTACGTAGTCAAATGCATTGAAATTTCTGTGGTTCATAGCTTGACTCATAACCTATCATCGTATTTTTTTTGCAAGATTCTCATATTTCGTTTCAAAGATATGCCTTATTTTGAAAAGATCACCTTTTTTGGTAAACCACTAAAAACAATTTGGAAGCGTTTGACCGTTTAGTTTTGAACATACAAGAAATCAAAAAATTTCAACAACAATTTGAATCATCTATCTCTTGAGAACAATGGGGTTTTAAAAGCTGCGCAATGAACTTAGCCGAGACGCATAAAATTCTACCATTTGACGAAATTGTAGAAATTTGAAGCCTTTTTACTCTCGTAAACGTCGGACATAGAAAACTCATTTTATTCAGTTTTCGATTTTTAACTCGAAAACTACGTAGTCAAATGCATTGAAATTTCTGTGGTTCATAGCTTGACTCATAACCTATCATCGTATTTTTTTTGGCAAGATTCTCATATTTCGTTTCAAAGATATGCCTTATTTTGAAAAAATCACCTTTTTTGCTTTTGCTGCCGAACGGTGCGATCGGTCTGGAGGGTCCAACGAGGAATAGAAGGTAATTTAATTCTCTTTCAAATGCATTAAAGCTGAATTGTTTGTATTAGTGGGCTGATTGAAAAAAACGCGAAATATTGATTTTCAAAAATCATAAAATGGCCTTAAAAAATATTGTTGGTGAAATGAAAAATAACTTCTTTTCCCCACTTCAGAATTAAAAAATGGATAAAGATGCCAAATTTTGTAGATATTCATATTCTCGATTCGAAAATATTGCGGTATACATACACTCTCACACACACACATCCATACGGACATTTTTTAAAAACACGTTTATTGAACTGTACAAACCTCAGAATGTATTTCTAACCTATTTTAGAGAGACTCGAAAATTTTACTATTGCAAAGCTTCCTCTAGGAGGAAGCAAAAAATAGGCTTTTAGAGCTTGGCTCATAACACATGAACCAATCAACAAAATCACTTGAAATTTTAACACCAATTAGTTTTTGTTGTGGTAAACCACAAAAAACAAGTCGGAAGCATTTGACCGTTTAGTTTTGAAGATACAAGAAATCAAAAAATTTCAACAATAATTTGAATCATCGATATCTTGAGAACAATGGGGTTTTAAAAGCTGCGCAATGAACTTAGCCGAGACGCATAAAATTCTACCATTTCACGAAAATGTAGAAATTTGAAGCCTTTTTACTCTCGTAAACGTGGGACATAGAAAACTCATTTTATTCAGTTTTCGATTTTTAACTCGAAAACTACGTAGTCAAATACATTGAAATTTCTGTGGTTCATAGCTTGACTCATAAACTATCATCGTATTTTTTTGCAAGATTCTGATATTTCGTATCAAAGATATGCCTTATTTTGAAAAAATCACCTTTTTTGCTTTTGCTGCCGAACGGTGCGATCGGTCTGGAGGGTCCAACGAGGAATAGAAGGTAATTTAATTCTCTTTCAAATGCATTAAAGCTGAATTGTTTGTATTAGTGGGCTGATTGAAAAAAACGCGAAATATTGATTTTCAAAAATCATAAAATGGCCTTAAAAAAATATTGTTGGTGAAATGAAAAATAACTTCTTTTCCCCACTTCAGAATTCAAAAATGGATAAAGATGCCAAATTTTGTAGATATTCATATTCTCGATTCGAAAATATTGCGGTATACATTCACTCTCACACACACACATCCATACGGACATTTTTAAAAACACGTTTATTGAACTGTACAAACCTCAGAATGTATTTCTAACCTATTTTAGAGAGACTTCGAAAATTTTACTATTGCAAAGCTTCCTCTAGGACTAAGCAAAAAATAGGCTTTTAGAGATTGGCTCATAACACATGAACCAATCAACAAAATCACTTGAAATTTTAACACCAATTAGTTTTCGTTGTGGTAAACCACAAAAAACAAGTCGGAAGCATTTGACCGTTTAGTTTTGAAGATACAAGAAATCAAAAAATTTCAACAAAAATTTGAATCATTGATATCTTGAGAACAATGGGGTTTTAAAAGCTGCGCAATGAACTTAGCCGAGACGCATAAAATTCTACCATTTCACGAAAATGTAGAAATTTGAAGCCTTTTTACTCTCGTAAACGTGGGACATAGAAAACTCATTTTATTCAGTTTTCGATTTTTAACTCGAAAACTACGTAGTCAAATACATTGAAATTTCTGTGGTTCATAGCTTGACTCATAAACTATCATCGTATTTTTTTTGCAAGATTCTGATATTTCGTATCAAAGATATGCCTTATTTTGAAAAAATCACCTTTTTTGCTTTTGCTGGCGAACGGTGCGGTCGGTCTGGAGGGTCCAACGGGGAATAGAACGTAATTTAATTCTCTTTCAAATGCATTAAAGCTGAATTGTTTGTATTAGTGGGATGATTGAAAAAAACGCGAAATATTGCTTTTCAAAAATCATAAAATGGACTTAAAAAATATAGTTGATGAAATGAAAATAACTTCTTTTCCCCACTTCAGAATTCAAAAAATGGATAAAGATGCCAAATTTTGTAGACATTCATATTCTCGATTCGAAAAATATTGCGGTATACATACACTCTTACACACCACACATCCATACGGACATTTTTTAAAAACACGTTTATTGAACTGTACGAACCTCAGAATGTATTTCTAACCTATTTTAGAGAGACTCGAAAATTTTACTATTACAAAGCTTCCTCTAGGAGGAAGCAAAAAAATAGGCTTTTAGAGATTGTCTCATAACACATGAACCAATCAACAAAATCAGTTGAACTTTTAACACCAATTAGTTTTCGTTGTGGTAAACCACTGAAAACAATTCGGAAGCGTTTGACTGTTTAGTTTTGAAGATACAAGAAATCAAAAAATTTCAACAACAATTTGAATCATCTATCTCTTGAGAACAATGGGGTTTTTTAAAAAGCTGCGCAATGAACTTAGCCGAGACGCATAAAATTCTACCATTTGACGAAATTGGTAGAAATTTGAAGCTTTTTACTCTCGTAAACGTCGGACATAGAAAACTCATTTTATTCAGTTTTCGATTTTTAACTCGAAAACTACGTAGTCAAATGCATTGAAATTTCTGTGTTCATAGCTTGACTCATAACCTATCATCGTATTTTTTTTTGCAAGATTCTGATATTTCGATTCAAAGATATGCCTTATTTTGAAAAAATCACCTTTTTTGCTTTTGCTGCCGAACGGTGCGATCGGTCTGGAGGGTCCAACGAGGAATAGAAGGTAATTTAATTCTCTTTCAAAGCATTAAAGGCTGAATTGTTTATTATGGGATGATTGAAAAAAACGCGAATATTGCTTTTCAAAAATCAAAAAATGGCCTTAACAAAATATTGTTGGTGAAATGAAAAATAACTTCTTTTCCCCACTTCAGAATTCAAAAATGGATAAAGATGCCAAATTTTGTAGACATTCATATTCTCGATTCGAAAATATTGCGGTATACATACACTCACACACACAATCCCATACGGACATTTTTAAAAAAAACGTTATTTGAACTGTACAAACCTCAGAATGTATTTCTAACCTATTTTAGAGAGACTCGAAAATTTTACTATTACAAAGCTTCCTCTAGGAGGAAGCAAAAAATAGGCTTTTAGAGATTGGCTCATAAACACATGAACCAATCAACAAAATCACTTGAAATTTTAACACAATTAGTTTTCGTTGTGGTAAACCACTAAAACAATTCGGAAGCGTTTGACCGTTTAGTTTTGAAGATACAAGAAATCAAAAAATTTCAACAAAATTTGAATCATCGATATCTTGAGAACAATGGGTTTTAAAAAGCTGCGCAATGAACTTAGCCGAGACGCATAAAATTCTACCATTTGACGAATTGTAGAAATTTGAAGCCTTTTTACTCTCGTAAACGTCGGACATAGAAAACTCATTTTATTCAGTTTTCGATTTTTAACTCGAAAACTACGTAGTCAAATGCATTGAAATTTCTGTGGTTCATAGCTTGACTCATAACCTATCATCGTATTTTTTGCAAGATTCTGATATTTCGATTCAAAGATATGCCTTATTTTTGAAAAAATCACCTTTTTTGCTTTTGCCCGAACGGTGCGATCGGTCTGGAGGGTCCAACGAGAATGAACGTAATTTAATTCTCTTTCAAATGCATTAAAGCTGAATTGTTTGTATTAGTGGGATGATTGAAAAAAACGCGAAATATTGATTTCAAAAATCAAAAAATGGCTTAAAAAATATTGTTGGTGAAATGAAAATGACTTCTTTTCCCCACTTCAGAATTCAAAAATGGATAAAGATGCCAAATTATGTAGACATTCATATTGTCGATTCGAAAATATTGCGGATACATACACTCACACACAAACCCATACGGACATTTTTTAAAAAAACGTTATTTGAACTGTACAAACCTCAGAATGTATTCTAACCTATTTTAGAGAGACTCGAAAATTTTACTATTACAAAAGCTTCCTCTAGGAGGAAGCAAAAAATAGGCTTTAGAGATTGGCTCATAAACACATGAACCAATCAACAAATCACTTGAAATTTTAACACAATTAGTTTTCGTTGTGGTAAAATACTAAAAACAATTCGAAGCGTTTGACCGTTTAGTTTTGAACATACAAAAATCAAAAAATTTCAACAAAAATTTGAATCATTGATATCTTGAGAACAATGGTTTTAAAAGCTGCGCAATGAACTTAGCCGAGACGCATAAAATTCTACCATTTCACGAAAAATGTAGAAATTTGAAGCCTTTTTACTCTCGTAAACGTCGGACATAGAAAACTCATTTTATTCAGTTTTCGATTTTTACTCGAAAACTACGTAGAAATACATTGAAATTTCTGTGGTTCATAGCTTGACTCATAAACTATCATCGTATTTTTTTTGCAAGATTCTGATATTTCGTATCAAAGATATGCTTATTTTGAAAAAATCACCTTTTTTGCTTTTGCTGGCGAACGGTGCG